>NW_024070194.1:32068761-32271872 GCF_014754425.2 Oryx dammah | reverse complement strand
TTCACTTCACTTCACTTCACTTCACTTCACTTCACTTCACTTCACTTCACTTCACTTCCTATCAGGAAGCTTGGACAAGCCTCTTAGCCTCATCCACCAAAGGGCAGACAGAAGAAGTAAGAAGAACTACAATCCCACAGAACTCCAGTCCCACAATCACAGAAAGGTAATCAAAATGAAAAGGCCTAAGTTTATGCCCCAGATGAAGAAACAAGATAAATCCCAAAAAAAAAAAAAAAAAAACTAAATGAAGTTGAGATAGGCAATCTTCCAGAAAAAGAATTCAGAATAATGATAGCAAAGATGATCCAGGATCTCAGAAAAAGAATAGAGGAGATACAAGAAATGTTTACCAAAGACCTAGAACTAAAGAACAAACAAATAGAGGTGAACATTACACTAGAAGGAATCAATAGTAGAATAACTGAGACAGAAGAATGGATAAGTGACCTGGAAGACAGAACGGTGGAAATCACTGCTGCAAAACAGAAATGAAGACAGCCTAAGAGACCTCTGGGGCAACATTAAATGCATCAACATTTGCATTATAGGGGCCCCAGAAGAAGAAGAAGAGAGAGAGTGGGCCCAAGAAAATATTTGAAGAGATAATAGGTGCAAAAATTTCCCACCGTGGGAAAGCAGATAGTCAATCAAGTCCAGGAAGGACCAGGCAAGATAAACCTAAGAAGGAACACACTGAGATACAGAGTAATCAAACTGACAAAAATTAAAGACAAAGATAAAATATTAAAAGCAACAAGGAGGAAAAGACAAATAAAATACAAGGGAACTCCCATAAGGTTATCAGCTGATTTCTCAACAGAAACTCTACAAGCCAGAAGGAAATGGCAGGACATATTCAAAGTGATGAAAGGGAAGAACCTATAACCAAGAATACACTACCCAGCAAGACTCTCATACAGATTAAATGGAGAAGTCAAAAGCTTTAAAGAAAACCAAAAGTTAAGAGAATTCAGCACCACTAAACCACTTTACAACAAATGCAAAGGAACTTCCATAGACAGGAAACACAAGAGAACGAAAAGACCTACCAAAAATAAACCCAAAACAATTAAGAAAATGGTAATAGGATCACATATGTTGATAACTACCTTAAATGTAAATGGATTCAATGCACCAACTAAAAGACACAGACTGCCTGGGTGGATACAAAAATAAGACCTGTATATATGCTGTCTATGAGGGACCCACCTCAGACCTAGCCACACTTACAGGGGAGAATGGATCCATTCTCCCCAAAACGTTACTGCCCTCTAGCCTGCCACATAACATTGAGCAGAGTTCTATGTGTTATACAATAGGTCTTACTGGTTATCCATTTAATATAGCAGTGTGTACATGTCCATCCCAAACTCCCTAACTATCCCTTCCCCCAGCAACCATAAATTTATTCTCTAAGTCTGTGACTCTATTTCTGTTTTGTAAGTAAGTTCATTTGTATCATTTCCTTTTAGATTCCACATATAAAGCATGTCATATGATATTTCTCCTTCTCTGTCTGACTTACTTCACTCAGTATGACATTCTAGGTCCATCCATGTTGCTGCAAATGACATTATTTCATTCTTTATAATGGCTGAGTAATAGTACATAGCATAAATGTACCACATCTTTATCCATTCCTCTGTTGGACATTTAGGTTGCTTCCATGTCTTGGCTATTCTAAACAGTGCTGCAATGAACACTGGGGTGCATGTATCATTTCTGAGATTGTTTTTCTCTGGATGTATGCCCAAGAGAGGGAATACAGGGTCATATGGTAGCTCTATTTTTAGTTCTTGAAGGAACCTCCACACTGTTCTCCATAGTGGCTGTACCAATTTGCGTTCCTACCAACAGTGCAGAAGGGTTCCCTTCACTTCACATCCTCTCCAGCATATACTCTGTGGATTTTTTTTTTTTTTTGATGCTAGCAATTCTAGCTGGTGTGAGGTGATATCTCATTGTAGTTTTGACTTGATTTCTCTAACAATTAGCAATGCTGAACATCTTCTCTTGTGCCTATTGGGCATCTGTAAGTCTTTGAAGAAATGTCTATGTAACTCTACTGCTCATTTTTTGAGTGGGTTGTTTGTTTCGATGCTGTTAACCATCACGAGCTGTTGGTAAATTTTGGAAACTAATCCCTTGTTGGCCACATCATTTGCAAATATTTTCTCCCGGTTTGTGGGTTGTCTGTTTTGCTTATTGTTTCCTTTGCTGTGCAAAACTTTTGAGTTTAAGTAGGCCCCATTTGTTTATTTTTGTTTTCATTTCCATTATTCTGGGAAACATTAAAAAAAAAATATTGCTGCAATTGATGTCAGAGAGTGTTCTGCCTATGTTTTCCTCTAGGGGTTTTGTAGTCTCTGGTCTCATATTTAGGTCTTTAATCCATTTTGAGCTTATTTTTGTGTCTGGAGTTAAAGAATGATCTAATTTCAGTTTTTACATGCTGCTGTCCAGCTTTCTTAGCATCATTTGTTGATGAGACTGTTTCCAACATTGCATAGTCTTGCCTCCTTTGTCATAAACTAATTGACCATAGGTGCATGGGTTTATTTCTAGTTTTCGATCCTGTTTCATTAATCTATATTTCTATTTTTGTGCCAGTACCTTACTGTTTTGATGACTGCAACTTTAGTATAGTCTGAAGTCAGGGAGCCTGTTTCTTCCAGCTCAGTTTTCCTTTATCAAGATTGCTTTGACTATTTGGAGTCTTTTGTGTCTCCATACAGATTTTGAAATTTTTGTTCTAGTTATGTGAAAAATGTCATTGGTGACTTAATAGTGGTGGCATTGAATCTGTAGATTGCCTTGGATAATATAGTCATTTTGACAATATTGATTCTTCCAATCCATGAACATGGTATATCTTTCCATTTGTTTATGTCCTCTTCAATTTCTTTCATCAACATCTCATAGTTTTTGGAATACAGGCCTTTTGATTCCTTAGGTAAGTTTATTCCTTGGTATTTTATTCTTTTTGATGAGATGGTTAATAGAATTGCTTCTTGATTTCTCTTTCTGATCTTTTGTTTTAGAGTATAGAAATGCAACAGATTTCTGTGTATTAATTTTGTAACCTGCAACTTTACCAAATTCATTGATGAGTTCCAGTAGTTTTCTGGTAGCATCTTTAGGATCTTCTATATATAGTATCATGTCATTTGCAAATAGTAACAGTTTAACTTCTTTTCCAATTTTCATTCACTTTACTTCTTTTTCTCTGATTGCTGTAACTAGGACTTCCAAAACTATATTGAATAAAAGTGGTGAGAGTGGACATCCTTGTCTTGTTCCTGATCTTTCAGGGAATGCTTTCAACTTTTCACCACTGAGTATGATGTTCGCTGTAGGTTTGTCATATAGAGCTTTTATGATGTTGAAGTATGTACCCTCTATGCTCAGTTTTTGGAGAGTTTTTTTTTAAAAATCGTAAGTGGATGTTGAATTTTGACAAAAAGCTTTGTCTGCATCTATTGAGATGATCATGTGGTTTTTATTCTTCAATTTGTTTATGTGGTACATCACATTGAATGATTTGTGCATGTTGAAAAAAATCCTTGCATCCTTGGGATGAATCCCACTTGATCATGGTGTATGATCTTTTTATTGTATTGTTGGATATGGATTGCTAGCATTTTGTTGAGGTGTTTTTTTTTTTTTTTTTTTGCCTCTAGATTTATCAGTGATATTGGCTTGTAATTTTCTTCTACTGTGGTATCTTTGTCTGGTTTTGGTACCTGGGTGGTGGTGACCTCATAGAATGAGTTTGGAGGTTTTCCTTCCTCTGCAAGTTTTTGGAACAGTTTCAGATATATAAGTGTTAACTGTTTTCTGAATGCTTGATGAAATCCTCCCATGAAGCCATCAGGTCCTGGACTTGTATTTGTTGGGAAGTTTTTCATCACAGTTTCAATCTGAGTGCTTGTGATTGGTCTGTTCATATTTTCTCTTTTTTCCTGGTTCAGTCTAGGAAGACTGTGCCTTTCTAAGAATTTGTTCATTCCTTCCAGGTTGTCCAAATTATTGGCATATGTTTGCTCATATTCTCTTATAAGCCTTTGTATTTCTGTAGAGTCAGCTGTAACTTCTTTTTCATTTCTAATTTTATTGGTTTGACTCCTCTTCAGTTTTCTTGATCAGTTTGGCTAAAGGTTTATCAATTTTGTTTATTTTTTTTAAAGAACCAGCTTTTACTTCCATTGATTTTTCAATTGTTTTCCTTGTTTTTATTTAATTTATTTCTGCTCTGATCTTTATGATTTTTTCCCTTTTACTAACTTTAGGTTTTATTTGTTCTTCTTTCTGTAGTTGGTTTAATTGTAAGGTTAGATTGTTTATTTGTGATTTTTCTTGTTTCTTGAGGAAAGATTATATTGCTATAGGTGAAAGTGAAGTTGCTCAGTTGTGTCAGACTCTTTGCGACCCCATGGACTGTAACCTACCAGGCTGCTCCATCCATGGAGTTTTCCAGGCAAGAGTACTGGAGTGAGTTGCCATTTCCTTCTCCAGGGGATCTTCCCTACCCAGGGATCAAACCCAGGTCTCCCACATTGCAGGCAGATGCTTTACCGTCTGAGTCACCAGGGAAGCCACCTTTTGCTTCCTACCTTCCACAGCTTTTGAACTGTGGTGTTGGAGAAGACTCTTGAGAGTCCCTTGGACTGCAAGGAGATCCAACCAGTCCATCCTAAAGGAGATCAGTCCTGGGTGTTCATTGGAAAGACTGATGCTGAAGCTGAAACTCCAATATTTTGGCGACCTCATGTGAAGAGTTGACTCATTGGAAAACACTCTGATGCTGGGAGGGATTGGGGGCAGGAGAAGGCGATGACAGAGGATGAGATGGCTGCATGGCATCACCGACTCAATGGACATGAGTTTGAGTGAACTCCGGGAGTTGGTGATGGACAGGGAGGCCTGATGTGCTGCAATTCATGGGGTCACAAAGAGTCGGGCACGACTGAGCAACTGAACCAAACCGAACCGAACCTTCCCTCTTATGGGATGCTTTTGTTGCATCCCACAAGTTTTTGACTGTTGTGCTTTCATTTTCATTCATCTCTAGGTATTTTTAAAATTTTCCTCTTTGATTTCTTCAGTGGTTGTTTAGTAGCATATTGTTTATCCATCATGTGTTTGTGTTTTTTAGATTTTTTAAAAATCATAGTTTATTTCTAATCTCATAAGTGTTAGAAAAGATGCTTGATACTATTTCAATTTTCTTAATTTATCAAGGTGTGCCTTGTCTTCCAGCATGTGGTCAGTCCTGGAGAATGTTATGGATGTGAGAGCTGGACTGTGAAGAAAGCTGAGCACCAAAGAATTGATGCTTTTGAACTGTGGTATTGGAAAAGACTCTTGAGAGTCCCTTGGACTGCAAGGAGATCCAACCAGTCCATTCTAAAGGAGATCGGTCCTGGGTGTTCTTTGGAAGGAATGATGCTAAAGCTGAAACTCCAGTACTTTGGCCACCTCATGCGAAGAGTTGACTCATTGGAAAAGACTCTGATGCTGGGAGGGATTGAGGGCAGGAGGAAAAGGGGACGACAGAGGATGAGATGGCTGGATGGCATCACCAATTCAATGGACGTGAGTTTGAGTGAACGCCGGGAGTTGGTGATGGACAGGGAGGCCTGGCATGCTACAATTCATGAGGTCGCAAAGAGTCGGACACGAATGAGCAACTGAACTGAACTGAAAGGAGAGCAACCCCTATCTCACTCCAATGGAGAAAGACCCATAGCACTCTTCCTCTGCCTTGCCAACCTCTTTTTGTTTTGCCCAGAGTCCGAGTCCCCAAAACTGAGAGAATAAGACGTCCACAGCAATGCAAAAGCATAAAGGGGTTTTATTTCTAGCTCGAGCCAGGGCTCCCGTCTCATCCAGCACAGTGGAGTCTTGACAAGAGCACTGAGCCCAGATTTTCAGCAGTATTTATAAGTTTAGAACAAAGACAGGGAGTTGGCAAGGGTTGATTGGCTGCAGGGGTTTCCTGGTATTTACTGATTGGCCACTTATCATCCCTCTGATTGGCCAGAGTTATCATCTCTCTGAAGCCCCAGAAGCATGACTCAGGGATTATTTTTGGCCTAGTGCACCTCTCTGAGCCTGTCATGGCTCTGGTGAGGTTGTAACACTTTTATGGGCCAGAAAGGGGAGGGTCATCTAAGGTTCATAAAACTGGCTTTAGAGATACTCTTTCCTCATCTTGCATAGATAGTCTAACAGGATGGGTGGTTGGGATGGTGCCACCTATTCTCTTAGGACTGCTGCTGAAATCAAGACACAGAGTCCATTTCCAAATACATGGGATTTTTAAACTATCTTTGATATTAATTTCTCATTTAAATGCTTTCTTCTCTGCAATCACTCTCTAAGTTTTTTCAATCTTCAAATTTTATTGACACCTTCAATGGATAAATCAAAGATGTGTCTTAGTAAATATTGCATTGCACTTGAAAACACATGGATTATTTTCAAGTATCTTTTGATACTGATCTCTAACATAATTCTACAGTGATAAGAGAATAGACTCTGTATGATTTCAACACCATTAGACCATCAAATTTTTGTACCTGGTCTTGTGTTCCTGGATATGTTCCAGTGTATCCTTGTTTATTGTCTATGATAACTTGAATATAATTTGTAGCCTACCATTGCATTAAAATTTGAATAAATCTTAATCATATTGAATTGATTCATAGTGATTTTCAGGCCTACTATATACTTCTACTTCTCTGTATATTCATTATATTAATTTTTGAGAGTTTGATATTGAAACTCCAACCAAAATCTTAATTTATCTACCTTAAAAAATAATTGCAGTATATAGTGGGACTATATGTCACCTTCTTCTGTATTTTCCAATCTCCAGTAAATGTGTTATTGTATCTTCATGATTTAAAAACAAAAAGACACAAGAGAGTCTGATCTTGCCATCTGCATTAACATCCTGCCATATTCAAGAGTGACAAACAACCAGCTGAAGCCTCCAAACCTCAGGGATATTTTTCGACTGGAGCATAAGGCTAAATTAAGCACTTCCTCTGCGGGAAGGAATGTTTCAGGTTTTGTTTTGTTGTTTTTTTTTTTTTTGTTTGTTTTTTTTTTTTTTTTTGAGTTGGGGAGGAGGAGCTGGTGACTTAATTCTAACTTTTTCATGAATGAATAAATAAATAAATAAAAAGCATTCACCAGGAACATCCTCACAGCTCGGAAATTCCACAGTAAACTTAGCTCCCAACACCGTTTCCTGCTGCAGATGAAACATGGGTTCCGTCCCAGATATTCTTGGCCCAGCCTTGGCTGACTTCCCTGGGTGGTGTGTTTATTTGGTAGTTACCACCATCCTCCTCCATTCCTAGGTCCCATCACAGCTTTGCACCTCACTAGCTGGATACTGAGGAACAGTGGAGAATGGGAGGCCCCATTTTCAAAGAACCTTCCCTTCCTGCATCCACCTATCCACAAATTCCAACTCCTTCCTTTTGCTCACAAAGCTGAGCCTCATTGGTATCTTGCTGCCCTGGATTCTATTATCACCTAAGTCCTTAGAATCTTGCTTCTGCCCTTATCACTCTATCGATATTGTCCTTCAATGATATCATCTTCACATCCTCATCTGACTTAAACTCTTGGGATCATCTGGCTCACTAACCATTTCATCCTTCTTTGGTAGTGTTCTTGGTTTCTTTGCCACCAAGAACCAGGTCTTGGCCTCCCTCTCACATCTCGAGCCACACCTTCTCAGTCTTTTTCTTGTGATTAACTCTCAAATGTGGCAATTCCTCCAGGTTTGGGGCTCAGCTCACTTCCTTCAGGCCACACATTTCTTACGGGTTATTTGTCATATATACTGTGAAGCCTCACAAGTCTGTATCTTAGATCTAGATGAGTCTCCTTACCTTTCACATAAACTCCCAACTATCAGATGTTTCCAGCTGGATGAACCTCAAGCAATGCAAACAAAGCTCAGAAAAGGAAGCTCATTTCCCCCACTCAACCTTAAAATCTTATTTTTTATTTCAGATTACCTGATTTATCAAAGACCCCAGTGTCAATCCAGTTGCCCATGCCAGAAATTTGGTTGCTTTATATAGTTTTGACTTACCCCCCTGCTTATGCTCTCATATCTACTCAATAACCAAACTCTGTTGATTGTAACTCCTTAATAAACCTAATATCCATCTACTCAAGTTATACTGTGATTATCTTCTGGATGTCTGCCATAGCTCCCAAATTGTTCCTATTCTTTTCCATTCCATTCTCCATTCAGTAGTTCATTAATTCAAACAATATTTTTAGGGCAGAGAAATGTATGTGGACAGAGGAATTTTCCTAACATGAAAATCTAACTGAGGTACCTTATACCAATCGTAATTTGCCCCTGGTTCCACATCCTCCCAGGTCTCAAGTCAGAAACCATCTGCTTCTCTGAAATACCTTCTCAGACCACCCCCAGCCTTAAGAAGGCATGCTTCTTTTATGCCTCTAATAACACCAAGTCCTGGGGCTTTCCACAGCCCATCCACACCCGCCAACACTGCATAATTACCTGTTCCATGCCCCCAACACCTAGACTACAGGCTCCCTGAGAGCAGGACTGAGTCTTGGTCTGAATCTTTCTTCTCAAAAAATGTCAAGGATGTGGGGTTTGCAGTAGACCTTGAATCTACAGTTAGTCTGGGCAAGTGAAGCCATGTAGGGAAACATTCCATGGAGGGAAGTGGCCCAGGAGAGAGGGCTGACAGTGATTAAGCTGGATTGTAGAACATTCCACAAGAAACTGAACTGGAGTCTCAGGAATCTTTACTCTTAGGAGATGTATTCAAAAATATTTAGAAGTGAATTATCTGAAATTTACTTACAAATTGTTTTAAAATGTTTTCCTTGTTTTCAGAATGTTTCAGGAAAAAAAAGTGTATGTCTTAATATATGTAAATAAATCAAATATGAAAAAATATTTCCAATTTTGAAGTTAGTGGTGGGGTATATTGAAAATTTATACAGGTGTTTGTCATACTGTTCTTTCCATTTTTTTCTGTATGCCAAGAAATTTTCATAATACCAAGTTGAGGAAATAAAGGCTTTTTTATGATGCGGGTGGAGAGGAAGCCGACACTCAAGGAACAGGTGTGGGAGTGTTTACAATTATTTTATGATTTCATTTTAAATTATTATACACATAATTCATGTCAATCGTAGAAACTTTCAAAAGTGCAAACACTAACATAAATAGAAATCACCCATAATCACAGCTCCCAAGGGGGAGAATGCAAACACCAAAAATAGCAAACAACAGGAATCAGAACCCCAGATCCCTGAAGTGCCAAAGCCAGGAGATAGCTAGAACTTAGACAGGTCATCCCACTCTCCAGTCCAGGGCCACCTTCTGTTGGTCCAAGTGGGCTCCAAGATGGTAGCAGATGAGAGCTGTATCAGGTGTGAGGCCTGAGGCAGAAACTGGGACTGGGGGAGAGATGGACACCTTCTCAGGGACTGGTAGGGCCTCTGACCCTGGTTACTGTTTCTCAGCACTGGAATTCAAGTCCAAGTCTAACAAGTGCAAACACACCTCTACATACACAATATGCAAAACATATCCCTACACACACATACACGTATTCAAACACACACACACACACACACACACTTGCCATCTGCTCTGAAACTTCCATAAACTAATTGGGGGAATTAATTCATGTCTTGTCTTTTTTTCTATAGAGGTAAAAAAGTAAACATTTTCCCTATCTCTGCCCAGGAAAGAGAGTTTGGGAAGAAAAATCACTGACAGCATTTTTTTATTTCCTGGGGTCAACATGTCCCTGTGATGTCTGGACCAAAGGCAGTTAAGTTGATTCTTTAAGACCAAGAGGCAAATGGGGCCATCACAGTTGTGGCCACCAGGGACTACGATTCAGGGCCCTCACCAACTTCCCAGACTGCAGAAGATCCTCCTGGTTGACTGCAAGCCTGCATTCAAAGAAAGACACCAAGCAGAGCCGCCTTGGCAGCGAGGGCTTTGGAGATCAGTTTATTTTTCTTTTTCCAAAGCAAGCCAAGTGACATTTTCTTTTTACATCATGGTCTTGTGTGTTAATTCATACACATTGTACCAACAAGATATTGTACCCAATCACTTTGGCATTTGGGATAAACAGCAACTTGGGAACAATTAAAGTCTAGCCTTGACCTAATTCACAGATGGGCTCCAGAGAGTAATTCACAGCAGAGTATTCCAACTTGAGATAAGAGAGCAGCCTGTCCATCAGTCACTGGTCGCGGGTATACCATACCCACATATGGTGGGTGAGTACATAGTTTCTCGGGCATTTCTGGGCATAAAGATTTAGCACATGGCAGTGCTCAAGAGAAGGGCCAGCTGAAAGCCTTAGCAGCCAACCTCATTCACAGGAGATGAGGAATCTAAGCATGTATCACACCATACCCTCTGCATCTTTTGTGTGAGCAATAGCTCCAAGAGGGTTCTAGAACAGATTCAAGTAGTTCTCACACTTGGGAGGAGCATCCTCTGGAAGGATGCTCTTCAAATATATGGTTCTGGGCTGCACTTCAAGTACTTGATTCTATAGGTCTGGGATGAGGTGTAAGAACTTGTATTCCTAACAAGTTCCCAGGTGTTGCTCTTGCTGCTGGTGTGGAGTCCAAACTTGGAGAACCACTGCTCTGGCATGTGAGATGGGTAATTCTCAATGACTAAAGGCTGAGTTGTGAGAGCAGATGGGCTTTCCTGATAGAGTCATCTCTAACATTCTATGCTTAGCTCTCCTAGGCACAGTGATTTAGGACAGGATTTGGAGAAAGAGTACAGACGGGGAGATCAGAAGCAGAGAAGAAGGCTCAGCTGACACATGAGGCTCTCACCCTGGCTAGGAGCCCAAGCTTTCTCAATGAAGAATAAGGGCAGGAGGGCCCTGGCTCCTCTCCCAGATGGAACAAGGCCTTATGCTCTGAAAGCCAAGTTTGAGTCAACCACTGCTGGCCTCTACACCCCAGCAGCAGCTCCCAGGAAATGATACACTCAAGCCCATGCACTGGTAAGGCAGAGAAGGAAGATCTCACCCTTGATTACCTGTGAGAAGCCCAAGGCCCTGAGAACAGAAGGAACATGTCCATTGACCAAGCCCATTAAAAGCAGACCCAGGATTAAGCCCAAACTTCCCAAGGGACTCCCACAAGCATAGAGAGGCTTTTTCTTATGTGTGTTGCTTTGCCCTGATCCCTCTCATGCTCAAAAGTAGACCAGTGGAGGAGCAAAGTCGCAGTGGCTCTAATCTCATCCAGGGTTCTTTCCTTGGCAAAGTCTGGGAAAACTTTCTCTACATTCTCACACAGAACACTTCAGACACCAGGGAATTCCCTTGTTGCCCAGTGGTTAGGACTCGGTGCTTTCACTGCTGTGGCTCAGGTTCAATCCTTGGTTGGGGAACTAAAATCCTACCCACCACTCTTGCCAAAAACAAAAAATACTTCAGACATCAGACGTATGGGTTTTTTTCCCACAACAAATCAATTCATTTCTCTGGCTGCCCTACCATTTAATTCTGCCATTATCTACCTAGAGATAGCATCAGACCCCACAGATTAAGACTGCCCCCTACTTCAGAATGTAAGTTGGTGCATCCACTAAGGAAAATGGTATGGAGGCTCCTCAAAAAATTAAAAATGGAACTACCGTGGGATCCTGCAATCTCACATCTGGATTATATATCCAAAAGAAATGAAAATTTGATCTCAGCACACCTTTCCTCTTTTCAGCATTACTTATAACAGGAGAGATATGGAACTAATCTTAATTGCCTGTCAATGAATTAACAGATAAAAAACATATGGTTCACATACATATAATGGAATATTATTCAATCATGGGAAAGAAGGAAATCATTCTTATTGCCATTTTGATATATGGATACTTTTGGATATATGGATATTTTTCAATAGTAAATACTATAGGACTACATAATATGTAGTTGATTGACTCCAAGGATGCAAAGAAACCTCAGAACAACTATATACTTAAATTAACTCCCTTGTTGTTCAAGGGTATATATTTCTTATCACACACAAGAGAATGACCACTCTGCATAAACTAGCTTTAAGCAAAAAGAGAGTGCATTTGTTCACATAACTGAAAGTTTCCAGAATAGCTAGCTTTGGGAATGGCTTAATCAGGGCCCAAACAATGACTGTCTCTCAGCCCTGCCCTCCTCCAGGTTGGCTCCCATCTTGGATTTAAAAGGGTGTCCACAGCTTCAGATTTACTGCCTCTTAGCAGATGTAACAAGAAAGAAACTCTTTCTGGTTACTCAGGTTCCAGAGTCAGCTTCGGTCAGGCCTGATTGACTCATTGGCTTAGGTCTAGGTCCAAGGTAAGCTAGTGTGCTGAGAGAGAGTAAAGAGAAGTGCCCCAAGGGAAAATATCCTACAAGAAAAGGGAGAATTGGAAGTGGAACAGCAAAACCAGAAGATAGGCATCTCAGAGAATTCTGCCTCCTTTTCTTCTTGCCTCATTGTCTGGTTATCTGATGGCCTTGTTTTTTAATTCTCTGCTTGTCGGTGGTTGCGTACTCAAAGGAGACCTGTCTGGGAGTGGGGTGCTCTGGTTACAGGGATCGTCTTGCCTCTATTAGACCCTGAAGCTGAAGAAGGAAGACATAACTTCTGGAGCCCTGGTTCCCAATTTGTTACAGATGGAAGGTATGGTGGACTTGTTTGGGGCAACATGAAGAGAGTCCCCACTTCTCCTTGGGTGCTCACTAAGGAACTGAGCTCTTGGGTACTCACCCTTTGATTTGGCTGTTTTTAGGGACTGAGGGCTACAAAGATAGACTGGGGATACAACAGAGAACAAAGATCCTTGTACTGTTACCAGACTGAACTTGGGTCCACTCACCTGCCACACAACAAACCCAATTTACTGACACCAGGGTTGTGGTTAGGAAAGTGTAGCACTTTTTGAATGTGCCAAGCAAGGAGTCCATAGAGGCGGCTTAAGTTCAAAAGACCCAAAGTTCCCAAAGGCTGCAGGGTACATGACTTTCTTCTGATTGGTTGGTGGTGAGATAAAAAGGTAGTGTTCCAAGAATATCAGTCATCAACCTTCTGGTTCCAACCAGTCTGGGATCTTAGCATTTAGTATGTAGTTACCTCCTCCCCCCTAGGGGGTAGGGGCAGGGAAGAGACCTTAGTTTCTGCAGAGTAACTCAAACCAAGTATCAAATTGTTCTGTATATCCCTTGAGGAATAACTAGGACTCTGCTTTGTCTATCCCTTGAGGAGGAACTAGGAGGCTGCTTTGTTGCTGCTATTGTTTCTTGACTGCTTTTCCTTTGTTTCTGCATTCCCTCCCTCCCCTAATTAGTAACTGTTTCAATCTGCACTTCAGAACTCACAGGTCTAGGAAGCTGAAGTTTTTTTCCTACAAACAAGAAACAGGGGTCATGGAAAGGCTTTTGTACCTGGGAGGGTCCCACAGGGTCCTTCTCGGTTTTAATCCACACTTTTCCTTCATGCTTCTCAATATTGAGGGGAACAGGTGTAGGACAAGAAAGGGAATAAGGTTTTGGATAGAGAGGTCAACCATACACTTGGCAGAGGAACTCAGTTTTAGGGGCACTCAGTTTTAGTACCAGTCAGAGTCACAGAAGGAATTAGATGCAAATTCAAATTAGAATAATTCTGGGAGAGTTTAATAGATGGACTGTTTACAAAAGTTTAGGCAACATAAGGGAAAATCTCAAGGGAAAGAACAGTAGTGACAGCTGGAGTCTAAGGCCACCCCAGGCCTGACAGGCCGAAGGAAGGGAGTTGTTAGGTAGGAGGATTAAAACCTGGAGCCAGAGAGGGCTGCCTGAGAGATGGCTGCCTGACAAGAAGCAATAAGGGACATAGCCAGGGTCCTGTGGCTGTGTTCCAGGAGGTTCCAGGAGGTCAGAGGTTCCAGGAGGGAGCTGGGGGAATAAAAGTTTCACCTCTCTTATTTCTCCCTTCTCTGGTTTCCTGCTACTGCTCCTATTGATCACACTCAACCAGAAGCAAGAATAAAAGCAGCCCACTAACGTAGTCACACAGCTCAGTCCCCTAGGCCAGGAGAAGCTAGAGGAGTGGGCTTGGAGAGAGCCTAAAAGAGCCCTGTGTAAAGAGAGTTTGTCTGGGGGTACTCTCCAGGGGCTGCTAAGATCTAAACCCAGAGATCTGGTGGCTGTCCAGGGAAGAGGAAAAAGCCCTCAAGGGATCAGAACCACATCCCAGAGCAGACAAGACAAACACAAAGTAGAAACAAATGAGTAAGGACTCATCTAGGGATCAGCCAGGCCAGAGGCATAAAAGGTTGTATATGGTACCAGGACTCCAGGAGCCTAGAAGGCAGCCCAGAGAAAGGCTAGCTGGGCAAAGAACACTTGCTTCAAGTATCTCTGAGACAACAGGCTGTCTCCTGCGTTGAGAAAGGGACACATTTTGATTTTATGTCCTTGCATTTTCTCTGAGTAGCTCCAGGGCTCCTCCTTGGTGCAAGCAAAGTTGCTAACAAGCTCCATTAGGCTAAATAAGGAATGCAGTCAGAAGTAGCTTTGTGAGTATGCAATCTGTACAGTCTCACAGAGGCTCACACTTGGCTTAATGCTCCACTGTCTTGAAATTCTTCATAATTTTTTAATAAGAACCCATGCATTTGCATTTTTCACAGAGTTCCACAAATCATATAGCTGGTTGAGCGCATTTTGCTAACTTTTTCAGAGTACTTGGAAGAGGACAATGCTTAACCCCAGAGCTTCATACAGAGTCAGACCATAGGACAGCCCGGTAGAGGAGATATTTAGGTTGGGGGTGGAGGAGGATGATTTTGGAGGGCCCTGTAGGCCATGTAGATGCTTGTCTATTGTATCCAGGGTAGCTCCACCAAGACCATGAAGACCAAGGACAAAGCAACCCTCAAAGGAGGCAGCCACAGAAAAGAGTGGCATCCTGATATCAGAGACTGTTGGACAAGGTCATGTGCCCTTGGCCTTGCAGGCTGTGAGGTGAGGGGCTGCATCAACCCCAAATATTCAGCCTGAGATGGTCTATGTTCTGTGAGTATACACAGCACAAACTGCCTTGCCATGGGTGCCAGGGTTATCTGGCAGCCCCCAAAGCCTGGGATCCTCTTACATCCAAATGACACAATGCCTTAGGTGTCTTTTGTAAAGGGATGGACAGAAGCCGATCTGGGTGACCCAAGGGCAGGAGGTCAGGAATGGTAGAGCAGAGAGCCACAAGCAAGCCAGGTCTCCTATCCCTCATTCACTTTCTGATATGCTTACATGGCCACTCCTATAGGCTGGGGAGTACAGAGATGGACAAGTGCAAGGGCTAGGTCTCCACAACAGCAAAGGTCTATGCAGGCACTAACCAGGCCCTCCTAGCAGTGCCAAGAGGTAGGCACTAGTATTATTTCCATGATATGGAGTTTTATGGTCCTGGCACCACAGTGCAGGCCAGCGAGAGAAAGCCCCACGCAAAGAGATACAAATGCTGGCAGGTGGCAGTCATGACTTTGGAGAGATGAGTGGGGCTCAGATAGCATCCAGCGGACCTAGCATGAAGCCCATGGATGCAGACAGTACCTTGTGCCTGGCAGTGCACAAGGGGAAGTGGAGATGCTGCATACTGAGCCTTGTTTGTGAGACTCTAGACCAGAATTCCTTTATAACTGTGTGTGTGCTTAGTCGCTCAGGCATGTCCAATTCTTTGCGACCCCATGGACGGTAGCCCACCAGGCTCCTCTGTCCATAGAGATTCTCCGGGCAAAAATACTGGAGTGGATTGCCATGCCCTCCTCCAGGGGATCTTCCCAACCCAGGAATCAAACACAGATCTCCCACACTGCAGGCAGATTCTTTGCCATCTGAGCCATCAGGGAAGAATTCCTTTACAACTAGGCTCTCTCTAATAATAGCCCTATGAGAAAAGGCTTATTAATTGCCCCCATTTCACCAGTGAAGGTACTGAGGCTCAGAATGATGTGACTTGCCCAAGCCATACACCCAGGTTGGTCTGACTCCGGGGCAGATACAAAAAGAAGATGGGGATGAGCAAGATGGAGGAGACAGGAGATTCTACTGGGAAGTTAAAAAATCTTTCTTTAGTGCCAGAGGGAGCCCCTGAAGAATTCTGAACCAGTGACACAATCAGGTTTGAGGTTTCTAGAGGTCTTGTTTCTCTGGCCTTGCAGGGAGAACTGAGGGAAACTTGGGGCAAGACCAGAGGCAAGAGGGGCAGGTGGAAGCTTCGGCAATAAAAGTGAAAGTTATTTTACAGTCGCTAAATCATGCCCAATGGACTCCAGCACACCAGGCTTCCCTGTCCTTCACTATTTCCTGGAGTTTGCTCAAACTCATGTCCATTGAGTCAGTGATGTCATCCAACCATCTCATCTTCTCTTGCCCTCAATCTTTCAAAAGTGGGTTGCTTTTAATGAGCCTGTGCTTGCCTCATAGTCCTGTGCTGCCCCCAAGTGGTATTTCAGCAGATTTGATTTCTTCAGATAAGAAGAGACATTTGTTCCATCGTTCTTATACTGGAGGGTTCTCATCTGGAGCGTTTATTAAAACACAGAGATTCTGAATCAGTAGGTCTGGGATTGGTCCAAGAATTTGCCTTTCTAGCAAGTTCCCATTCGCTGATGGTCTGGAGTCCACACTTTGAGAACCACAGGCTTGGTTGCCCTATTGTGGAGAAGGGGATTAAAGAGGATTTTGACCCTTGACAGCTACGATCTCAGAGACACCCAAAGCAAGTGGTGAATGCTTCTAAAGGTACACTGGGGGCTCTGAGAACTGTTAGGGCTCAAAGGCGCCACTTCCAGAGAGGCAGGAGCTTTGAGACATCTGTGAAATGGCTGCCTCGTTTTCATGTCATTTTGTATGTCATCTGTAGCAGTAGAAAACATTTTTCATCACTGTTCTAAGCATTTTACACGCTCTAATTCAATAAATTCTCACAAGTCTGTGAAGTAAATTCTGTTATTATCTTCCTGTATAGTTTGAGTTGTATCTCCCCAAAATTCACATTTGAAGTCCTAACCTCCAATAACCTCAAACTGCAGCTGGGTTTGGAGACAGGGTCTTTAAAGAGGCAATTAAGTTAAAATGTGGTCATTAGTGTGGACCTTAATCCAATATGACTGGTGTCCTTATAAAAATTAATTTGGACAGACACCTAAGGAGGGAGGACCATGTGAAGAGAATGGAGAAGATGGCCATCTACAAGCCAGGGAAAGAGGCCTCAGAAGAAACCAAGCCTACTAACACCTTGAACTCGGACTTCTAGCCTTCAGAACTGTGAGAAAATAAACTGAAGTTGCTTAAGCCACCCAGTTTGTATGGCAGCCTTTATAAATGAATACATCCCATTTACAAATAAGGAAACTGATGCATACAGAGGTTAAATAATGTGTCCAGTTGCTCCTTGAACCCAAGTAATCTGGCTCTAAGCTATGCTTTTTTTTTTTTTTTTTTTGAGGCACTATATTCCCAAAAATGAATGTCTTGCCTTCATTCCCTCCCCAGTACTGCTTTCCCTTCTCCTCCCACCACAGAGTGGGAGGTTCTTCACCTCTCCTGGGACTATTCAAACGGTTACCTAAAACTCATCTCGTCTCACTTCTCCCACTTCCATCCCTTCATCCCCACTGCAGCAATCGCCCCCCTCCACTAGTGATTTTTCTCTGGCCCAAATCTGCCTGTCCCTCCTCTGCCTAACGCCCTCAATGGCTCCCCATTGCCTTCAGGATGAGGCTTTTCAAAGCCAGGTGCAGACATCATGACACATCACTCCTCAATATTTCAACATGTGTTGTCAACCGAGGGAGTCAGGATGAACCCCAGCCTAGCATAGCAAGCAGGGTGTCTACGTAATGACCAGTTCTACAGGAAGTCTCTCTTCTCTTTCTTTGGCTTATTAACTGGCTCTGCTTGTTAGCTTGCACTTTGAGCTGTACTGTTCATGCTGCATTTTCTGGGCCCTAATGAGAAGGGAATGGCAAACCACTCCAGTATTCTTGCCTGGAAAACCCCATGGACAGAGCAGCTTGGCGGGTCCAAAGGGTCACAAAGAGTCAGACACAACTGATCGACTAAGCACAATAACACAATGAGCAACCCATGTTATAGATTTTACCAGACCATGTTAAGAAGTTTCCATTGTTGGCATTTAGGAATAGAGCTGTGAGATTGGGGCCCTACTTAAAATGGTCCTGCATTGTCCTATATCCTAGCCAAGGTACACAATGCACACACACACACACACACACACACACACACATAATTGAATTGTATGTCTTATATAATCATTGAATTGCATGTCTTTTTATGTATGTACATAATTGAATGTAATTGTATGTAAAATATTATCATTGAATGGTTATGTCTCAATTACAGCAAAAGCCACAGCTGATACTAGGCTCAGGGGAATGACTCTTACACTGTAACTATGGTTGTGTGACCAGTGCCCTGAGTGATGGTCAGACCCAATGATGCTCACTCGTGTGAAAGAGGACAGTCACTATGCGGCTTGCTGAGGACCACATTCCTAAAAGCAGATGGCTGACTAGGACCCTATGAGCTTCAAGTACGTCTGCTGCTGCTGTCAATGCAAAAGGTGATGGGAAAGACACCATGGCACCCCAAGGAACAGATTCTTGTGAAAAGTGCCTCAAATACTTTATCCTTGCCCCTCTTAAAGGGCTAGAGGACACCATGACCCTATTGAACAACTGTAAAAGGGACCAAAAAGACTCTGGCATCAACTGAGTGTGATATCTTATCAACACAACTCTGCTCCCTTCTTAGGCTGCGGTTCCTTAGCCAATAAGGTGACAGTTGCCATGGAGGAGGCCTCTAACCCTGATGATGCTGATTTGAGGCTCCATAGAGGTAGAAACTGATAAAAATAAGAAAGGTAGAGGAGGTCAGCCCCAAAGTATACTCAATAACCACCTCCATCTCCCCCCGCCGAAAATACCTGGATACAGGGGGAGAAATCAGAAATGATCTGATTGGAAATCCAAAATTTGCAAAAAGATATATATGGAAAGAATATATACAGTGACAAGATATAAAGGTGCCAATTGGTTTTTGCACATCTGCAACATGGGTCCTGGATTAACATTCACATCTGCTGAAAAGCACCAATTGGCACACTTTCACTCCTTAAGACTAGAGTTCAAATTATACTTAGACCAGAGAATCCCACTAAATTTAAATGAGATATGCCCTATAATCTTAGGAGGTGGGGGCGTCACTAAACATAAAATAGAGAAGAAACAGGTATGCTTCACCTTAGCTATAAGAACTATTGCCTTGACTATACTTTCCACAATCATAACACCCATTGTTCTAAAATATTCCACAGAGGGCATGCATGCTCTCACCCAATGAATGATACAATTAAATTGAGTCATTGGCACTTAAAATCAGCTTGGGAAATGGAACCAATAGACCTCCCTCTCCCCTTCCATTTAAAATATTAACATGGCCCCAGTATAAATTAAACAGGACTTTCAAGGATCATACAAGACTTTTTTTAGAGAAGAGGTGGATTCTCCACACTGATTTTCCATTTAACAGTTGTGCATGAACCTAGAAAGAATTACAATGGAGCTTATTACTCCATTATTACTCCCTCACAATGGAGTACCATAATCTTAATATTATGGTCTTGCCCAATAAGACCCCCACATCCAATATTTAAATGACTGATTAAATCCAACCAGCAGCTAGAACATATTTTGCTCTTAGAGATTTGGCTAATGTGTGCTGTTCAATATCTATCTCAACAGCTTCTTCCTCTTCAGAGAGAAACAATTCACCTTTACTTGGCTCCCCTGGGGGTACCTCTGCAGTTCTACCATCAAACACAGTTATAATCTAAGTTTGGAGATGGTTTGTTGCACAGCAAAAGCGAATGATACAAGTGTATATAACCATTGCTACTTAGCCCACTGTCCTCTGGTCTTTCAAATATCCCTGGCTACCTGGACTTTGTGCTGTTCTCCTCTGCCCACAGTTTGAACTTTCCTGTCCCAAGATTGGCTTTAATACATTTCATCTTGTTCCTCGCTTTTAATGCTGCTTCTTTAGCATCCCAACCTCCCTTCAGGCCAGCCCCTAAGCTTCCTATGCCAAAGAAATCTGATTATATTCTAGAGTGTCTGGAGCTAGCTTCAGTCAGCATCTTTTCTGGCCTTTGGAATTTGCTTGGGTTGGGTCCTCCGACTAGGTGAGGGTTGGTCCCTCAATATGGGCAGGTCATTTTGGCTTCACAGTGGCACTACTGGTAAAGAACACACCTGCCAACGTAGGAGACATAAGTGATGTGGGTTCGATCCCTGGGTCAGGAAGATCCCCTGGAGAAGGAGGGCCTGGCAACCCACTCCAATATCCTTGCCTGGAGAATCCCGCGGACAAAGGAGCCTGACGGGCTACAGCCCATTCGGTCACAAAGAGTCAGACACAACTGAAGTGATTCAGCATGCACAGCCCCTCAATGCTGCTGCTGCTGCTGCTAAATCACATCTGTCATGACCAACTCTGTGCAACTCCATAGACTGCAGCCCACCAGGCTCCCCCATCCCTGGGATTCTCCAGGCAAGAACACTGGAGTGGGTTGCCATTTCCTTCTCCAATGCATGAAAGTGAAAATTGAAAGTGAAGTCGTTCAGCTGTGTCCGACTCTTCACGACCCCATGGACTGCAGCCTACCAGGCTCCTCCATCCATGGGATTCTCCAGACAAAAGTACTGGAGTGGGTAGCCATTGCCTTCTCCGGATGCTCCCTCTGGCCTCCCTCAAAAACCCTTCTGAGCTTGGGTTTCTTAGTCTCAGAAGTGATCTTAACCCTTAAAGCACCATTTATGAGATGCTAGATCCCAGCATCTGGGAGATCTCATGCTCTCTTGCCCATTCTCATGGCCTTACCACGTGCCCTTCTGAAGCTTCTGTGACTCATTTGATCCCCCTACCTCTCTGACATGGTGCTCTTTGCTCGTCTCTACCCAAAACTCAGTATTGGGCCCCTGAGAAGTTCAAGGCTCTATAATAAGACTCAGTCTGTGTAGATCCCACAAGGACAGAAAACATTTCATCCCATCAAAACAAAGGCCCCTGGCAGTCAGCGTTGGGGGTAGAGGGCTGACTCAGAATCTCTGTTTTGCCTCCTGTCCATAAAGATGCCCAAGAAGACAGTGGAAAAAAAAAATGACAACGTTAGGGTAAAACCCCATCAACAGACCAATAATCTTCATGTCTTCACTGTATTTCATTCTGTGGCAGGCACCTAGGTCTGATGGAGACAGATAGTTTTCCTTTCCTATTGTAAACTATTTCCATGGCCCAAACAGGGGTCAGAGGCTTTTTGAATCAGGTGCATGGGTCAAGGTGAAGACATGAGAGAGGGAAGGAAGGAGGGAGGGAAGAGAAAAAGAAGTGAAACTCTTTCCAAGAGCTGGAGAGAGCCTGCCCCATGTCTTCTTTCCTGAGGATTAGCAAAGCAGATGGGCCTGATGCATGATGACCCCACCCTACCACCCATGATGCAAAGAGCTGTCTCCCCCCCACACACACACCCACCCCGCCTCCTCCAGGTGCCCACACCATATAAGCAGCTCATCCTGGGCTATCTGTCAAACCAATTAAGAACATGTTGGGGGAATAAATCCCCATCATCAATTCAGAATATGGGAACCTTGTGCCCTTCTGATATATTAAAGCTGCCCAGAAATGTGGGTGGGCACCAGTCACAACTGCTGAGAGATTGTATCCAAAGGGCAGTTCTGGAGAAGACTTAATAAGGGGTATGAGGCCTTGAAGAGAGAGGGAGACAGCAGTGGGGGAGCCCTAGATCTTCCCCTATTCTGCAAATTCCTGGAACTGCAGACACAGACACTTGTGAGAGTCCTAATAGTACACACTTTGAATGGGCAGGGGGCTGGTGGTAATCCCCATGATAGAATCTACAGGCTGCAGATAACATGTAAAGTGGATGAGGCAAAGAGTGAAGTTTAGACCAGACCAAGGAGGCTTGAGGCAGGTTGTCCCACAACTTGATACTCTTGGAATCTGTTTACAACATACAAAAATAGCTTTGAAGAGCAGGGGAGCTGGGGTTCTGGCATGGATCTTCTTGGAAGCTGAAGGGCATCATACAGCTCAGCCCTCATTTAAAGTTTTCCTGATGAAGATGCAGCAGAAAAGAGGGCAAAGTGAGACAACTAGTGAGCCCTCATTCCTTTCCCTCACCATCTGGGACCTGGAAACCAAAGGGACATGATCATAAGATGTGTATTTGCTGCCTGACCAAGACTTAGAGAATGAGACATCAGAGGAGGGAAGCTGTGCCAGCCACCAAAAGGGCAGCTGTGGGCCCCACAGCCTAGACAACCTGCACAGCTCCTTCTCAGGGTAAAAAAGCCAGGAGAAGAGGCCAAGGGGCAAAGTAGGAAGACGCTGAGCTCACCCCCTTCCCTGGACTCACTGAAGTGACAACTATTTACACAGCACTATTGATGAGAATGACCTGGAGATTAGAAGAAAATATCTTCTCCAACTGAAGACATAAAGAAGCTGCCACAATGAGTCAAGTAGGAGGTATGGAGACAGTTTTCTCAAGACTCACATCTCCAGAAAGGCAGTCCACAAACAGAAGGGTAATCACGGTTGCAGTGATTCTCCTTAAGGACTGAGGGGTCCATGGCCCACACTAGGCTCCCCAGCCTAGGGATCCTGCATCAGGAAGAAGAGCCTACAGAACATTTTGCTTTGAAGGTCAATGGGGCCAGAGAGCTATAGGAAACAGAGTGCTGTGCTTAGTTGCTCGATCGTGTCTGACTCTTTGCGACCCTAGACCCTGACTGATTGCAACCACAGTCTTAGTAGTCAAAATTTAGACCAGATAGTGCTCAAATTGACCCTGGTAACAAGGGCAGATTGGTCCCAGCAGGGATTGTCCCTCTGGGGAAGTGGGGGGGAGGGGGCTCTTAATTTAATCAACTCCAGGCTGTTGATTATAAGAGAAAGTCCTAGACATAAGGGAACTTCAGTCCATTTTCTTATCCTATGTCAATAAAAAGCTAATTTTTTAGGCCATTTTTTCTTATCCTTGGATCATACCTATAGGCTGACCAGTCATTTAAAAATTTTTCCAAAGCATTTCCAGATGGGATGTGGAAACTCAGAGGAAGCACTTCCCATGTTAGCTTGAGCAGTTTGAACCAGATACCTGTGTGCTCAAACCAACAAAACAAAACAAAACCAGAACCTCACCAGCCGGGAGTCACACTCCAAATAAAACAAAAGGCAAAGAGATGCCCAGAAATCAAAAGCCAAGTGGCAAGAGTGCCCCCAAAAGATGGCAAAGTGATGCCCAGAAATCAAAAGCCAAATAGCATAAATACCAAAAGTGACTTCCCAGCCCCACTAGACCTGGGAGCTGGCAGAGTTAGTGTTAGCAGCCTTTTTCAGTTCTGATATTGCTTGAAACTATATCAGAAAAGGCTAAGAGAGTTTTGCCAAGAGAACACACTAGTCATAGACAACACAGTGTTAGCAGCCTTTTTTAGTTCTGATATCGTTTCAAGCAATTTCTTATTGCTTGAAACCATATCAGAAAAGGCTAACAGAGTTTTGCCAAGAGGATGCACTGGTCATAGCAAACACCCTCTTCCAAAAACACAAGAGATGACTCTACACATGGACATCACCAGATGGTCTATACCGAAATCAAATCTCTTACAATTATACAGTGCAAAGAAGTTATTCTAGCATTTCTTCTTTTAGAAGCGTCTAGATACCAATCAAAGAAAGCACAGCCAGCTTTTTCTACTTGTGTGGACAAAAATATAAATTTTGGAATATCAAAATAATCTAAATTTGGCCATTTTAAGTTAATATCTCCTTTAGTATACATTCCCCAATTAACTAGATACTTGCAAGTATGAGCTCTGTACCTATTGTACATGAATCTGGCTGGAGTGTTAGTCAGAGGTTGGCTTTCTGACAACCCTTTGCTTCTATTTTTGAGATTCTGTTGCCCATTTTATGTTGAACTTGTCAAGAATAAAATCATTAGTGAAATTGTGCAGCAGGCCCATATGCTGCTTGTGAGCATAACTCCTCCAGGAGTCAGCGCAGAGGCGTTTCAGCCCATCTTACATGTCTCAGATTCTACAGTCTAAGACCACCATGGCTACTCAGGTTGCTGAGTTGCCAGTTCTTACGAGCAACTTAAAAGGCACACACAAAATTTTACATGCTATGAGACCCAGAGCAGAAGCAGTAATTTCAAAAGAAACTAGATCAGCCCCACTTGCTGATCTGGGAGAGACTCTCAGAGAGGCAGGGAGGAAATGAATCTCACCCTAGGAACATAGACGCTGTTGACAGCAATTTGGGGGAGCTCTTCCTACCTCAAAGACACTGGTATTGGCAAGCAGCATTTTCGAGTTATCCCTCCAGCTTATTAGGGCTGAGACCAGGCCTTGGCCATAAGCCAGTAAGCACCAGTCCTGGGACCCTCCAGGCCAAGCAGCTAGCTGTATGGGACACAGCCAAACTCATCAGCAGGCCATGCTAAGTCGTTTCAGTTGTATTTGACTCTTTGCAACTCTATGGACTATAGCCCACCAGGCTCCTCTGTCCATGGATTTCTCTAGGCAAGAATACTAGAGTGGGTTGCCATGCGAGGATCTTCCTGACCCAGGGATTGAACCCACATCTCTTATGTCTCCTGCATTGACAGGTGGGTTCTTTACCACTAGCGCCACCTGGGCCAGCTGCCATAAACACCCTTGTGCCCCACAGGAATCCTGGAACCTGGTCTGCCCACCAGAGACCCTAGGGTTTGACTCCACCACTGCAGATGGTGACTGCAGCCATGAAATTAAAAGACGCTTACTCCTTGGAAGAAAAGTTATGACCAACCTAGACAGTATATTCAAAAGCAGAGACATTTCTTTGCCGACTAAGGTCTGTCTAGTCAAGGCTATGGTTTTTCCAGTAGTCATGTATGGATGTGAGAATTGGACTGTGAAGAAGGCTGAGTGCCAAAGAATTGATGCTTTTGAAGTGTGGTGTTGGAGAAGACTCTTGAGAGTCCCTTGGACTGCAAGGAGATCCAACCAGTCCATTCTGAAGGATATCAGCCCTGGGATTTCTTTGGAAGGAATGATGCTAAAGCTGAAACTCCAGTACTTTGGCCACCTCATGCGAAGAGTTGACTCATTGGAAAAGACTCTGATGCTGGGAGGGATTGGAGGCAGGAGGAGAAAGGGACGACAGAGAATGAGATGGCTGGATGGCATCACTGACTCGATGGACGTGAATCTGAGTGAACTCCAAGAGTTGGTGATGGACAAGGAGGGCTGGCATGCTGCGATTCATGGGGTCACAAAGAGTCAGACACGACTGAGTGACTGAACTGAACTGAACTGAACTGAACTGGTAGGCTGAGACTAGTCCCAGGACCTCCTGCCCACACACCGCCACCACCACCACCACCCTCACCCTCCACCCCCTGCAGTCATCCACCATGTGACTGGGCTCTGCCCACCAGCAGGTCAGGATTGGGATTCCCTGGGTCATACAGCCAGTCACACAAGTACCTGGTCCCACCCATTAGCAGCTGGCAGCCTCTACACCAGGTAGGGTCTAGCAAATGACTGAGATGAGGGCCAGCCATACTTACTAGTATGCTCACAGTAGTTGGCCCCATCATAATACAGGGCCCACACAGCCCACATGGAGGGTAGTCATGGAGCATATAGCTCTGGTGAGCAGAGGGGAGTGGGCTACTGGGGCCTCTAGGATGTCTCTTACACAAGGTAACTTCTCCAAAATCAGGAAACACAACCAACATACTTAACGTATAGAAATAAAAACTGAAAATTAGGCAAAATGAGGTGAAATTAGGCAAAATGTGTTCCAAATGAAAGAACAAGATAAAACACCAGAAGAATTAAGTGAGGTGGAAGTAGTGATCTATCCAATAAAGATTTCAGGGCAGCAACTGTAAAGATGATTAAAGAACTCAATAGAAGAATGGATTAACACAATAAGTTTAACAAAGACTTAGAAAATATTTAAAAAAAAAAACAGAGCTGAATAATACAATAATTGAAAAAAGAAGTACACTAGAAGAAATCAACAATATACTAGATAATACAGCAAAATAGATCAGTGAGCTGGAAGACAATACAATGAAAATCACTCAAGCTAAACAGAAAAAATAAAAAATAATTTTTTTAATGAGGACTTTTAAAATAATTTTATTCATTTATTTTCCACTGTGTTGGGTCTTCGTTGCTGCGTGGGCTTCTCTCTAGTTGTGGTGAGTAGGGGCTACTCTCCAGTTGTGTGCAGGCTTCTCATTGCGATGGCCTCTCTTGTTGCAGAGCACCAGCTCTCGGGTGGCACATGGGCTCAGCAGTTGGGGCTCCCAGACTCTAGAGCACAGGCTCAAGAGTTGTGGTGCACAGTCTCAGTTGTTCTGTGGCTTGTGGGGTCTTCCCAGACCAGGGGTTGAACCTGTGTCTCTTGTGTTGGCAGGTGGATCCTTTTCCACTGAGCCACCAGGGAAGCCCTAAAGTGAGGACATTTTAAGAGACCTCCAGGACAACATCCAGCATACTAACATTCTCATCATAGGAGAAGAGAAAGCAGCAGAGAAGATAAAATTTAAGGACATAATACCTGAAAACTTCACTAAACTGGGAAAGGAAACAGACATTCCCAGGAAACACACAATCGCAAACAGGATCAGCCCAAAGAGGACCACACCAAAACACATTGTAATTAAAATGGCAAAAATTAAAGATAAAGAGAAAATATTTAAAGCAGCAAGGGAAAGGAAACTAGTTACATACCAGAGAACTTCCATAAGGCTATCAACTGACTTGTCAGCACAAACTCTGCAGCCCAGAAGGTAGTGACACTATATATTTAAATTAATGAAAGAAAAACACCTACACTTAAGAATACTCTAACAAGCAAGGCTATCGTTCAGATTTGAATGAAAGAAAAAAGTTTTATGGATAAGCAAAAGCTAAAATAGTTTAGTATCTTTAACCTGGCTTTACAAAAAATGATAAAGGGACTTTTCTAAGAGAAAAAGAAAAGGCCACAACTAGGAATATAAAAATTAGAATGGAAACATCACATTCAGTTCAGTTCAGTTCAGTCACTCAGTTGTGTCCGACTCTTTGCGACCCCATGAACTGCAGCACACCAGGCCTCCTTGTCCATCACCAACTCCCGGAGTTCACACAAACTCATGTCCATCGAGTCGGTGATGCCATCCAGCCATCTCATTCTCTGTCGTCCCTTTCTCCTCCTGCCTCCAATCCCTCCCAGCATCAGAGTCTTTCCCAATGAGTCAACTCTTCGCATGAGGTGGCCAAAGTATTGGAGTTTCAGCTTTAGCATCAGTCCTTCCAAAGAGCACCTAGGACTGATCTCCTTTACGATAGACTGGTTGGATCTCCTTGCAGTCCAAGGGACTCTCAAGAGTCTTCTCCAACACCACAGTTCAAAAGCATCAATTCTTCAGCACTCAGCTTTCTTCACAGTCCAACTCTCACATCCATACATGACCACTGGAAAAACCATAGCCTTGGCTAGATGGACCTTTGTTGGCAAAGTAATGTCTCTGCTTTTCAATATGCTATCTAGGTTGGTCATAACTTTCCTTCCAAGGAGTAAGCGTCTTTTAATTTCATGGCTGCAGTCACCATCTGCAGTGATAGCCCAAAAAAATAAAGTCTGACACTGTTTCCACTGTTTCCGCATCTATTTGCCATGAAGTGATGGGACCAGATGCCATGATCTTCGTTTTCTGAATGTTGAGCTTTAAGCCAACTTTTTCACTTTCCTCTTTCACTTTCATCAAGAGGCTTTTTAGTTCCTCTTCACTTTCTGCCATAAGGGTGGTGTCATCTGCATATCTGAGGTTATTGATATTTCTCCCAGCAATCTTGACTCCAGCTTGTGCTTCTTCCAGCCCAGCATTTCTCATGATGTACTCTGCATAGAAGTTAAATAAGCAGGGTGACAATATACAGCCTTGACGTACTCCTTTTCCTATTTGGAACCAGTCTGTTGTTCCATGTCCAGTTCTAACTGTTGCTTCCTGACCTGAATATAGGTTTCTTTACTGTATATTTGCCTTTACCGATGTGAGAAACATCACATCGGTAAAGGCAAATATATAGTAAATGTAGTAGATCAACCACTTATAAAGCTAGTAAGAAGGTTAAAAGACAAAAGGGGTAAAATCATCTATAGATATAATAAGTAGTTAAGAAATAAACAAAACAAAAAGATGTAAAATATGATGTCAAACATGATAAACGTGGAAGGGGAGTAAAAATGCAGAGTTGTTAAAATGCATTTGAATTTAAGACATCAGCAACTTAAAATAATCACGTACATGCGTAGGTTGCTATATATAAACTTCATGGTAACCGCAAACCAAAAATCATGCATATAAACTAAAAATCTATATGCGCACACACATACACAAAGGTCTTAGTTCCCTGACCAAGGACTGAGTTCACACCCTTGGCAGTAAAAGCTCAGAATCTTAACCACTGGACCATCAGGGAACTCCCAAAAAGAACTGTAAAAATAACTCAGAAACAGTTAACAAAATGGTAGTAAGTACATACCAGATATAATTAATTTAAATGCAAATGAACTAAATGTCCAATCATAAGACATAGGCTAAATGGTTACAGAAACAATACCCATATATATGCTGCCTACATGAGACTCACTCCAGATCAAAAGACACACAAAGATTGAAAATGAGAAGATTCCATGTGAAAAAAGAATTCCATGTAAATGGAAATTTTTAAAACATTGGAGGATCAATACTTATATGAGACAAAATAGACACTGAAACAAAGACTGTTAACAAGAGACAAAGAAGGGCATTACATGATGATAAATAGAGCAATCCCACAAGAAAATATAACAATTGCAAATATGTATGCACCCACCAAAGTACCACATAAATACAGAAAGCAAATCTTAACAGACATAACAGGGAGAAGTTGACAGCAACACAATAATAGTAGAGGGCCTTTACACCCTGCTTACATTAAGACAGAAAATCAATAAGGACACACTGACTTCAGATGACACTTTAGAGTAGATGAGATTAATAGATATTAATAGAATCCTCTATCCAAAAGCAGCAGAATATACATTTTTTTCAAGTGCACATGGAATATTCTCTAGGACAGATCACATGCTAGCCCACAAAATAGCCTTAGTAAATTTAAGAAAGCTGAAAGTGAAAGTGAAGTCGCTCAGTCATGTCTGACTCTTTGCGACCCCAGGCTCCTCCGTCCGTGGGATTCTCCAGGCAAGAGTACTGGAGTGGGGTGCCATTGCCTTCTCCAGGGGATCTTCCCAACCCAGGGATCGAACCCAGGTCTCCCGCATTGCAGGCAGACGCTTAAACCTCTGAGCCACCAGGGTTAAAGAAAGCTGAAATCATATCAAACATCTTTTCTGACCACAATGCTATAGGACTAGAAATAAACTACAAGGGAAAAAACCTGTAAAAATAAATCAAAGATGGAATTTAAAAATTGCCTGGAAACCAAAACTAAAATCACACCCTAAAATCTATGGCATGCAGGAAAGGCAGTTCTAAGAGGGACATTTATGGTGACACAAGCTTACCTCAGGAAACAAGAAAAACTCAAATAAACAAACTAACATTACACTTAGGAGAAATAGAAAAAAAGAATATATATAACCCAAAATTAGTGTGTGTGTGTGTGAAGTCACTTCAGTCATGTCCAACTCTTTGCAACCCTATGGACTTTAGCCCGCCAGGCTCCTCTGGCCATGGGATCCTCCAGTAAGAATACTGGAGTGGATTACCATGCCCTCCTGCAAGGGATCTTCCAGACCCAGGGATAGAACCCATGTCTCTTATGTCTCCTGCATTGGCAGGCAGGTTCTTTACCACTAGCACCACCTGGGAAGCCCCCAAAATTAGTACAAGGAAAGAAATAAAAAAAGAACAGAGCAGAAATAAAGGACCATAAAGAAGGCTGAGAACCAAAGAACTGATGCTTTTTTTTTTTAGGCTTTGCTTTCTTTTTCTTTTTTTAAATTAGAGGCTAATTACTTTTCAATATTGTAGTGGTTTTTGCCATACACTGACATGAATCAGCCATGGATGCACATGGGTCCCCCATCCTGAACCCCCTTCTCCCCTCCCTCCCCATCCCATCACTCAGGGTTTTCCCAGAGCACCGGCTTTTAGTGCCCTGTTTCATGCATCGAACATGTACTGGTGATCTGTTTCACATATGGTAATATACATGTTTCAGTGCTATTCTCTCAAATCATCCCACCCCCACCTTTTCCCACAGAGTCCAAAAGTCTGTTCTTTATATCTGTGTCTCTTTTGCTGTCTCTCATATAGGGTCATTGTTACCATCTTTCTAAAGTCCATATATATGCATTAATATACTGCATTGGTATTTTTCTTTCTGACTTATTTCTCTCTGTGTAAAAGGCTCCAGTTTCATCCACCTCATTAGAACTGATTCAAATGCATTCTTTTTAATAAGTTATTAACTGAAGTCATTCAGTCATGTCCAATTCTTTGCAACTCCATGGACTGTATACTATGAGGCTCCTTCATCCATGGGATTTTCAAGGCAAGAGTACTGGAGTGAGTTGCCATTTCCTTCTCCAGGGGATATTCCCAACCCAGGGATCAAACCCAGGTCTCCCACATTGCAGGCAGATGCTTTACTGTCTGAGCTACCAAGGAAGCCTAACTTATAGCCTTATGACTTATAACTTTTTCACTTATTCATCCACCTCATTAGAACTGATTCAAATGCATTCTTTTTAATAGCTGAGTAATATTTCACTGTGTATATGTACAATAGCTTTCTTATCCATTCGATGGATAAGATGCTTGCTGATGGACATCTAGGTTGCTTCCATGTCCTAGCTATTGTAAACAGTGCTGCGATAAACATTCGCATACACATGTCTCTTTCAATTCTGGTTTCCTCAGTGTGTATGTCCAAGAACTGATGTTTTTGAACTATGGTGCTAGAGAAGACTCTTGAGAGTCCCTTGGACAGCATGGAGATCAAACCATTCAATTCTAAAGGAAATCAGTCCTGAATATTCATTGGAGGACTGATGTTGAAACTGAAGCTCCAATATTTTGGATACCTTATGCAAAGAGCTGGCTCATTGGAAAAGAGTCAATTGGGAAAGATTGAGGACAGGAGAAGAGGGTGGCAGAAGATGAGATGGTTGGATGGCATCACCAAGTCAATGAACATGAGTTTGAGCAAACTTTGGGAGATAGTGAAGGACAGGGAAGCCTGGCATGCTGCAGTTCATGGGGTTGCAAAGAGTTGTACATGACTTAGTGATTGAATAACAATTTCTAGCCCATAGCTAACATTATATTCAATGATAAAAAGCTGAAAGTATTTCCTCTTAGATAAGAAACAAACAAGAATGCCCACACCATTTTATTCAACATAATATTGGAAGTTGTGGTCACAGCCATCAGACAGGAAAAGAAATGAAAGAAATCCATATTGGAAAGGAAGAAGTAAAAGTGTCACTGTTGACAGATGACATGATACCATACATAGAAAATCCTAAAGACACCACTAAAAATCTATAAGAACTCATCAGTGAACTTTGGCAAAGTTGCTGCATATAAAATTAATATACAAAAATTCATTGCATTTCTAAACACCAACAACTACCAGAAAGAGAAATTAAGATGGCAATCACATTTGTGATTAAATCAAAAGAATAAAATACTTAGGAATGAGTTCAACTAAGGAGGTAAAAACCTGTACTTGTAAAACTATAAGACAGTGAAGAAGTCTTATAAAGAAGCTCTAAGACACTGAAGATGTCTTATAAAGAAACTTATAAAGAAACTGAAGATAACAGATAAATGGAAAGATATACCTTGCTCATGAATTGAAAGAATTAATATTAAAATGAAAGAATTAAAGTTAAAATGAAAACACTACCCAAGGTAACCTACATATTCATTTCAATCCCTATCAGAATACCAGTATGTTTTTCACAGGACTAGATAAATAATTCTAAAATTTGTGTGAAAACACAAAAGACTCTCTAAGCTAAAAATATTCTGAGAAAGAATACAGCCAGAGTTATTACACTCATACTTTCAAGCTATACTTTAAGTTACAGTAATCAAAACAATATCATACTGGCACAAAACCGGCACATAGATCAATAGAACAGGACAAAGATCCCAGAAACAATACTTATGAAACCACATTTATATGGTCAGTTAATCTATGACAAAGGAGGCAAGAATAAACAGTGGGGAAAAGATAGCTTCTTTAACAAATGGTATACTGAAAACTAGACAGCTACATGCAAAAGAATAAAACTGGACTACTTTCTCACACCATATAAAAAAATAAACTCAAAGTAGATTAAATACTTAAATTTAAGGCCTGAAATTTTAAAAATTCTAGAAGAAAACATAACAGTACACTCTCTGACATCAGTCTAAACATTATGTTTTAGGATACATCTCCTTAAGCAAAAGAAACACAATCAATAAAAACTGAGACTACAACACACTAAAAACCTTTTGCATAGCAAAGGAAACTACCAACAAAATGAAAAAGGTTGCCTGATTGGGGGAAGATATTTGCAAATCATATACCTGATAAGGGGTTAATATCCAAAATATACAAAGAACTCATATAATTCAACATCAAAAATAACACACAATCCAATTAAAAAGTGGACAGAGCACCTGAATAGACATTTTTCTAAAGAATACATACAGATAGCCAACAAGTACATCAAAAGCTACTCAATATCATTAATCACCGGGAAAATACAAATCAATAGCACACTGAAAAACTACCATAGGACCCAGCAATCCCACTAGTAGGCATATACCCTGAGAAAACCAAAATTGAAAAACACACATTGCAGTGCTGTTTACAATAGCCAGGACATGAAAGCAACATAGATGTTCATCGACAGAAAAATGGATAAAGAAGCTGTGGTACATACAGATATAATGGAACATTATTTGCCCATAAAAAGGAATGCATTTGAGTCATTTCTAATGAGGTGGGTGAACTAGAGCCTATTACACAAAGTGAAGCAAGTCAGAAAGAGAAAAACAAATATTGTATATTAACGTATATATATGGAATCTAGAAAGACGGTAATGATGAACCTATTTGCAGGGTAGCAATAGAGATACAGACTTATAGAACAAACATATGGATGTGGGTGGGGCAGGGAAGAAGGAAAAGGTGGGAAGTAAGGAGAGATTAACACGGAAACATATACATAATCATATGCAAAATAGATAGCCAATGGAAATCGACTGGTTTGATCTCCTTGCTGTCAAAGGGGTTCTCAAGAGCATTCTCCAGCACCACAATTTGAAAGCATTAATTCTTCAGTGCTCAACCTTATTTATGGTCCAACTCTCACATCTGTACATGACTATTGGAAAAACTATAGCTTTGACTATACTGACTTTGTCAGCAAAGTGATGTCTCTGCTTTTTAGGTTTGGCATGGCTTTTCTTCCAAGGAGCAAGTATCTTTTAATATCATGGCTGCAGTCACTGTCCACAGTGATTTTGGAACCCAAGAAAATATAATCTGTCATTGTTTTCACTTTTCCCCATCTATTTGCCATGAAGAAAAAGGGACCAGACGACATGATCTTATTTTTTTAATATTGAGCTTTAAGCCAGCTTTTTCACTCTCCTCTTTCACCCTCAACAAGAGACTCTTTAGTTCCCCCTCTCTTTCTGCCTCTAGAGTGGTATCATCTACATATCAGAGGTTGTTGATATTTCTCTCCACGGTCTTGATTCCAGCTTTCCATTCATCCAGTCTGGCATTTTGCATGATGTACTCTACATGTCAGTTAAATAAGCAGAGTGACAATATACAGCCTTGACATACTCAATTCAAGTGTAATTCGTCTCAAACAGCTCAATATTTCCTTGTTCACATTGTCTTACAGTCTTCCCCAGTTGTCTGTAAATGGCAGCATCAAACACTTTCTCAGTTAAGAAATTTTTTGGTCATCTTTTAAACATGCAAATTAAATCCTATCTCTCCCTGGCTAAAATCCCATGAAATGTAAGCAAGATAAAACCCAATACATTCTCATAGCTTGTTAAGACTTCTTGCTTTATGTCAGCAGTTCTCACTTAATGATCTACAGACACCTGTGGCTCCCTGGACCTGAGGACCAAAATTAGTTTTATAATGCTACTAAAATGCCATTTTCCCTTTTCATTCTAGCATTTTCATGGATGTTGCAAAGGCAACATTAAGTAAAACTTTTGCCACCTATTTACAATAGTTCTGACATGGAAGCAACCTAGATTTCTATTGACAGATGAATGGATAAAGAAACTGTAGTACATTTATTTGTTGTTATTCAGTTGCTCAGTCGTGTCCGACTCCTTGTGACCTCACTGACTGCAGCACGCCGGGCTTCCCTGTCCTTCACCATCTCCTGAAGTTTGCTCAAACTCATGTCCTTCGAGTTGGTGATATCATCCAACCATCTCATCTTCTGTCATCCCCTTCTCCTCCTGCCTTCAATCTTTCCCAACATCAGGGTCCTTTCTAATGAGTTGGTTCTTCACATCAGGTATCCAAAGTATTGGAGCTTCCAATGAACATTCAGGACTGATTTCCTTTAGGATTGACTGGTTGGATCTCCTTGCAGTCCAAGGGATTCTCAAGAGTCTTCTCCAGCACCACAGCTTGAAAGCATTGATTTTTCAGTGCTCAGTCTTTTTTATGGTCCAACTCTCACAAACGTACGTGACTACTGGAAAAACCATAGTTTTGACTCTTCAGACTTTTATTAGCAAAATGGTATTCCTCCTTTTTAATAAGCTGTCAAGGTTTGTCATAGTGTTTCTTCCAAGGAGCAATTGTTTTCTAATTTCATGGCTGCAGTCACTCACTACCTCCACTTTTTCCCCTTCTATTTGCCATGAAGTGATGGGATGCCATCATCTTAGTTTTCTGAATATTGATTTTTAAGCCAATTTTTTCACTCTCCTCTTGCACCCTCATCAAGTGGCTCTTGGCACCCCACTCCAGTACTCTTGCCTGGAAAACCCTATGGACGGAGGAGCCTGGTAGGCTGCAGTCCATGGGATCACTAAGAGTTGGACAGGACTGAGCGACTTCACTTTCGCTTTTCATTTTCATGCATTGGAGAAGGAAATGGCAACCCACTCCAGTGTTCTTGCCTGGAGAATCCCAGGGATGGGGGAGCCTGGTGGGCTGCCATCTATGGGGTCACACAGAGTTGGACACGACTGAAGCAACTTAGCAGCAGCAGCAGCACTCTGCCATTAAAGTGGTATCATCTGCATATCTGAGGTTGTTGATATTTTTCCCTGCAATCTTGATTCCAGCTTGGAATACTTCCAGGCTGGCATTTCACATGATATACTCTGCATTTAAGTTAATAAACAGAGTGACAATATATGGCCTTCTCTTACTCCTTTCCCAATTTTGACCTAGTCACTTGTTCCATGTAAAGTTGAAACTTTTGCTTCTTGACCTACATACAGATTTCTCATGAGACAGGTAAGGTGGTCTGGTATTCTCATCTCTTTAACAATTTTCCACAGTTTGTTGTTATCCACACAGTCAAAGGCTTTGGCATATTCAGTGAAGCAGAAGGAGATGATTTTCTGGAATTCTCTTGCTTTCCTGTGATCCAGTGGATGCTGGCAATTTGATCTCCGTTTAGTCCACCTTTTCTAAATCTAGTTTCTACATCTGGAAGTTCTCAGTTCATGTACTGCTGAAGCCTAGCTTGAAGGATTTTGAGCATAAACTTACTAGCATGCAAAATGAACACAATTGTCCCTGTAGTTTGAACATCCTTTGGCATTGCCCTTCTTTGGGATTGGAATGAAAGCTGAACTTTTTCAGTTCTGTGGCCACTGCTAGGTTTTCCAAATTTGCTGACATATTGAATGCAGCACTTTCACAGTATCATCTTTTAGGATTTGAGATAGCTCAGCTGGAATTCCATCACCTCCACTAGCTTTGCTTGCAGTAATGCTTCCTAAAGCCCAGTGATTTCACACTCCAGGATGTCTGGCTCTAGGTGAGTAACCACACTGTCACGATTATCCAGGTCATTAAGACCTTTTTTGTATAGTTCTTCTGTGTATTCTTGCCATCTCTTTTTAATCTCTTCTGCTTCTGGTAGGTCCTTACCATTTCTGTCCTTTATCATGCCCATCCTTGCATGAAATATTCCCTTGACCTCTCCAGTTTTCTTGAATATATCTCGTCTTTCCCAGTCTATTGTTTTACTCTGTTTCTCTGCATTGTTCATTTTAGAAGGCCTTCTTATCTCTCTTTGCTATACTTTGGAACTCTGCATTCAGTTTGGTACATCTTTCCCTTTTCCCTTGCTTTTTGCTTTTCTTCTTTCCTTAGCTATTTGTAAAGCCTCCTCCAACCATTTTGCCTCTTGCATTTCTTTTTCTTTGGGATGGTTTTGGTCACTGCCTCCTGTACAGTGTTATGAACCTCTGTCCATAGTTCCTCAGATACTCTGTCTACCAGATCTAATCCTTTAAATCTATTCATCACTTCCATTGTATAATCATAAGGGATTTGATTTAGGGAATACCTGAACTGCCTAGTGGTTTTCCCCACTTTTTCAACTTAAGCCTGCATTTTGCAATAAGGAGCTCATGATCTTGAGCCATAGTAAGCTCTAGGTCTTGTTTTTGCTGACTGTATAGAGCTTTTCCATCTTCGGCTGCAAAAAAACATAGTCAAATCTATCTTTGATATTGACCATCTGATGATATCCACGTGTAGAGTCATCTCTGGTGGTGTTGGAAAAGGATATTGGCTATGACCAGTGTGTTCTCTTGAAAAAATTCTGTTAGCCTTTGCCCTGATTAGTTTTGTACTTCAAGGCCAAAGTGAAATTGACCTGCCTATTCTTCCAGGTATCTCTTGACTTCCTATTTTTGCATTCCAATCTCTTATGATGAAAAGAACATCTTTTGGGGGATTAATTCTAGAAAGTCTTGTAGGTCTTCATAGAACCAGTCAGCTTCAGCTTCTTTGCCATCAGTGGTTGGGACATAGATTTGGATTACTATGATGTTGAATCGTTTGCCTTAGAAACAAACCGAGATCATTCTGTCATTTTTGAGACTCCACCCAATCACTGCATTTTGGACTCTTTTGTTAACTATGAGAGGCTACTCCATTTCTTCTAAGGGATTCTTGCCCACAGCAGTAGAAATAATGTTCATCAGAATTAAAATTCACCCATTCTTGTCCATTTTATGAATAATTCACTATGATGTCAATGTTCAATCTTGCCACCTCCTGCTTGACCACTTCCAATTTACCTTGATTCATGAACATAATTGTGCAGATTCCTAGCAATATTGCTCTTTACAGCAATGGACTTTATTTTCACCACCAGACACATCCACAACTGAGCATCATTTCTGCTTTGGCCCAGCCACTTAATTCTTTCTGAAGCTATTAGTAATCACCCTCTGTTCTTCTCCAGTAGCATACTGGACACTTTCCAACCAGTAGGGCTCATCTTCTGGTATCAGACCTTTTTGGTTTTTTATACTGTTCATGGAGTTCTAGCACAAGAATGCTGGAGTGGTTTGCCATTCCCTCCTCCAGTGGATCAAGTTTTGTCAGAACTCTTCACTATGACCCTTCCATCTTGGGTGGCCCTGCACAGTATGGCTCATAGTTTCATTGAGTCACATAAGCCTCTTTGCCACAAGTCTGTGATCCATGAATGGGGATATCATTCAGCCATAAAAATGAAGGAAATCCTACCATTTACAACAGCATTAATGAATCTAGAGGACTTTATACTAGTTTTCCCTGTAGCTCAAATAGTAAAGAATCTGCCTGCAATGCAGGAGACCCAGGTTCGATCCCTGGGTCAGGAAGATCCTCTGGAGAAGGGAATGGCAATCCACTCCAGTATTCTTGCCTGGAGAATCCCATGGACAGAGGAGTCTGGTGGGCTACAGTCCATGGGATCACAAAGAGTTGGACACGACTGAGCGACTAACACTACTACTTATACTAAGTGAAATAAGCCAGACAGAGAAAGACAAATACTGTTCTATCTCACGTACAGGTAGAGTTTTATAAAGTCACTCACAGAACCAGAGAGTAGAATGGTATTTGTCAGGGCTAGGGTGGTAGGGATAGGCAATTTGGGTAGATGTTGGTCAAAGGATACAAACTTTCAGTAATAAGTTTAACCAGTTCTGGGGATCAAATTTAGAGCACGGTAATTATAGTTAACAATACTGTATCATATACTTGAAATCTGCTGGGGGAATATCCTAAATGTTCCCCCCACCACACACAAAGAAAACAGTAACTACATGAGGTGATGGATGTATTCATTAAGTTGATTGTGGTAATTATGTTACAATGTATATATATAATTTAAAAATATATGTGTGTGTATATATATATATATACAATTAAAATATCATATTGTACATTTTTTTAAAAGTTATACAACCTAAATACATTCCATTTTTATTTGTCAATAGACTTTAGTAAAGCTGAAAAAACACAATATCATCTATAGCTGCTCAAAATAAATGAGATATTACACATGAATTTTTAAAAGACATGTACAACACTTGTATTCTAGAAACTACAAAACATTGATTGAAGTGGAAATCAAGAAAATCTAAACAGAAAGAGAGAATATGTCCATGGATTGGAAAACTCACTACAGTAAAGAAGTCTATTCTTCTCAAATTAATGTACAAGATTAATATAATTCCTGTCAAAATCCCAGGAAGATATATTTTATGTAGACAAGATTATCCTTAAAATAACCTTGAAAAGAATAATAAAGTGAGAAGAATCAGTTCTCAATATTAAGGCCTACTATATAGCTACAATAATTAAGACAATATCTTATTAGTAGAGAGATAGACAGACACATAGATCAATGTAACAGAATAGAGAAGCCAAAAAGAAGCACCTCCAGGGATCTTTGACAAAGATTCAGAAGGTATTCGGTGGAGTCTTTTCAACAAAGGGTGATAGAGCAATGGGATATCCATGGGCAAAAGTATGAACCTAGACCTGAACCTCACACTCTATACAAAACAGTAACTCAAAATGGACCACAGATTTAAATGTAGAACTATAAAACTTTTAGAGAAGAAAATCATCAGGACCTAGGGAGGATAACCAAAGAGCTCTTAGACATGCCACCAAACCCACAATCCATAAAATCAACAAACTAGACTTCGTCAAAATTAACAACTTTTTCTCTGCATAGGATGTTACTAAGGATACACATCAGAATTTATTTTAAAATGCCCCAAACTCAACACTTAACAATGATACACATCAGAATTTGTTTGAAAATGCCCAAAATTCAGCGCTTAACAATAACAAACATATTCTAAACCAATTATGCTCCAAGTAATAAAAATAAAAATAACAAACAATCCAATTAGAAAATAGCAAAATACATGAAAGACATTTCACCAAAGAGGATATACATCACAGCAAATAGGCACATGGCAAGATTGTCAGCATCGTTAGCCTGTAGAGAACTTAAAACTAAGACCGTGATGAGCTATCATTACACACTTACCAGAACAGCTAAAACAAAAATTAGTTACAACCCCAAATACTCAGGAGGGTGTGGAGAATCTGGATCTCTTGTATACTGCTAGTGGGAATATAAAGTAGAGCTATTCCAAAAAACAGGTTTTGGCAGTTTCATAAAAAATGAAGTACACTTTGCACCTCCAGTATTCTTGTCTGGAGAAGCCCCATGGACAGAGAAGTCTGGTGGGCTACAATCCATGAGGTCACAAAAGTTGTACATGACTGAGCAACTAAGCACAGCACAGTACATAGAGTTACCATCAGTTCAGTTCAGTCGCTCAGTCGTGTCTGACTCTTTGCAACCCCATGAATCGCAGCACGCCAGGCTTCCCTGTCCATCACCAACTCCCAGAGTTCACTCAGATTCACGTCGATCAAGTCAGTGATGCCATCCAGCCATCTCATCCTCTGTCGTCCCCTTCTCCTCCTGCCCCCAATCCCTCCCAGCATCAGAGTCTTTTCCAATGAGTCAACTCTTCGCATGAGGTGGCCAAAGTACTGGAGTTTCAGCTTTAGCATCATTCCTTCCAAAGAAATCCCAGGGCTGATCTCCTTCAGAATGCACTGGTTGGATCTCCTTGCAGTCCAAGGGACTCTCAAGAGTCTTCTCCAACACCACAGTTCAAAAGCATCAATTCTTCAGTGCTCAGCCTTCTTCACAGTCCAACTCTCACATCCATACATGACCACAGGAAAAACCATAGCCTTGACTAGATGGACCTTAGTCGGCAAAGTACAACAAAGCAATTGCGTTCCTAGGCATTTACCTCAGAGAAATAGTTATGCTCACCCTAAAACTTGTCAACAATCATTCATTGCAGTCTTATTTATAATAGCAAAAACTGGAAACAATCAAAATGTCCTATAATAAGTGAATGACTGAACAAACTGTGGTAATCCAAACTTGGATTACTACTCAAAAAATTAAACTATTGGTATATGCGACAGCCTAGATGGATCTCAAGGGCATGATTCTGTGATGAAAAAATGCAAAAAGTGACATACTATATGCTTCCATTTATATAACATTCTCAAAATGACAAAAATATGGAGGTAAAGGACACATTATTAGTTGCAAGGGGCTAAGGATAGAGGAATGAGTAGAGGAATGAGTGTGACTATAAAGGAGCGGCAGACAAAGGATCTTTGTGGTCATGGAATAGTTCTGTATCTCGATAAGGGTGGTGATCACAACAAATCTACACAAGTGATAAGATAACATAGAATTACACATACGTTGTTGCTGTTGTTCAGTTGCTCAGTTGTGTCCAACTCCTTCAGACCCCATGGACTGCAGCACTCCAGGCTTCCCTGTCCAGAGTTTGTTGAGACTCATGTCCATTGAGTCGATGATATCATCCAACCATCTCATCCCCCTTTCTCCTCCTACCCTTAATCTTTCCCAGCATCAGGGCCTTTTCTAATGAGTCAGTTGATTTCCTTTAGGAATGGCTAGTTTGATCTCCTTGCTGTCCAAGGGACTCTCAAGAGTCTTCTCCAACACCAGTTTGAAAACATCAGTTCTTTGGACCTCAGCCTTCTTTATGGTCCAACTCTCACATCTCCCGGGGCTTGCTCAAACTCATGTTTGTTGAGTTGGTGATGCTATCCAACCATCTTGTCCTCTGTTGTCCCATTCTCCTGCCTTCAATCTTTCCCAGCATCAGGGTCTTTTCCAATGAGTCGGCACTTTGCATCAGGTGGCCAAAGTATTGGAGCTTCAGCTTCAGTATCAGACCTTCCAATGAATATTTAGGGTTGATTTCCCTTAGGATTGTCTAGCTTGATCTCATTGCAAGGGACTCCCAAAAGTCTTCTCCAACACCACAATACAAAAGCACCAACTTTTTGGTGCCCAACCTTCTTTATGGTCCAACTCTCACATCCATACATGACTACTGGGAAAACCATAGCTTTGACTATACAGACCTTTGTCAGCAAAGTGATGTCTTTGCTTTTTAATATGCTGTCTAGGTTGGTCATAGCTTTTCTTCCAAGGAGCAAGCGTCTTTTAATTTCACGAATGCAGTTACTGTCTGCAGTGATTTTGAAGCCCAAGGAAATAAAGTCTGTCACTGTTTCCACTGTTACCCATCTATTTGCCATGAAGTGATGGGACCAGATGCCATGACCTTAGTTTTTTGAATGTTGGGTTTTAAGCCAGCTTTTTCACTCTCTTTCACCTTCATCAAGAGGCTCTTTAGTTCCTCTTCACTTTCTGCCACTGGGGTGGTGTCCTCTGCATATCTGAGGTTATTGGTATTTCTCCCTGTAATCTTGATTCCAGCTTGTGCTTCATCTAGAATGGCATTTCACATGATATACTCTGCATATAAGTTGAATAAGCAGGGTGATAATATACAGCCTTGACGTACTCCTTTCCTAATTTGGAACCAGTCCGTTGTTCCATGTCTGGTTCTAACTGTTGCTTCCTGACCTACATACAGGTTTCTCAGAAGGCAGGTAAGGTGGTCTGGTATTCCCATCTCTAAGAATTTTCCACAGTTTGTTGTGATCCACACAGTCAGAGGTTTTGGAGTAGTCAATGAAGCAAAAGTAGATGTTTTTCTGGAATTATCTTGCTTTTCCTATGATCCAAAGGATGTTGGCAATTTGCTCATACATTGTATCAGCATCAATTTCCCAGTTTTGATACTGCAATATAGTTAGTTAATATGCAACCATTGGGGGGAAAGTGATGAGGAGTACTATATTTGCAACTCTCTGTGAAATGACAATTTCTAAATATAAAATTTTTAAATAATTAGTATAAAATTTCACAGTGGTGAGAACCTGGTTTAGACTGCATTGGGTTCGAGTTCTGGAATGGGAAAGGAGCAACCACATATTTTTGGTATGTGAGGAGAGAGAACGAGTGATTAGAACAGACATATGAATTTCAGAAGTAGCTTACAATACTTCTTCCCTCTTGGTGGCAGGAAGTGACTCAGTTCAGTTCAGTTCAGTTCAGTCACTCAGGAAGTGACTGGCAGGCTGCAAAAATCTTAAAAAGCCTTACACTCCAAGTATTGCTTACACTGTACTTGGACCTTCGGGTGTCCCCCACCTCACTCTCTCTATCCAGAATGCAGCCAATTTTTCAGTGCCATGACACCCTAGAATTAATCTGTGCTGATCCTTGGCAAGTGTCTAGACCAACTTCCCCTTTGACCAATGGAGAGCTAAGGCTCAGAGAGCAGCAGCAACTTTCCCAGTGCGGGTGGGGGATGCAGATAACCCTGACATCTGCATACAAATTGGTATTGGCAGTGGAATGGTGGGAGGATAGCAAGACTGGGTGCAGGGAGACCAGCTAAGGAGCATTGAAATAATCAAAGTGTTGAACAAGAGGACTCAGAACTTAGAGACAGATTGATTCAAGGGGCATGAGAGTAAAGGAGGTGTACAAACTGATTTCAACCTTTATGCACTAGTTGGGGTCACCATTTTACTGTGACATGAGGTTGGGGCAGGGATTACTCAAAAGAACTGGATTTTGGATGACTATAGATTTCATTTCAGATATGCTAAGTTTGAGTTCCCTGGGAGATATCCAGGGGGTGTTTATAAGACCCTAGCCTACTTAACTCTGGAGTTCCAGGAAGAGGTTTGCATTGGTCACTGGATTAACAGAACCAGGCAAATACATGAAAAGATGTCAAATTCCATCATGCATAATGAGAACAGCTAAATCTAGTTAGTGAAAGAACACAAAAAGAGGAATTGTTTTTGAAATTCCAAAATAAATGATCAGGGTAGACAAAGGTAGCCAAAGAATTAGGTAGGAGAGTTATTAAGCAACAGTGATTGCTGCTGTCACATTAATAGAATATAGAAAACTGAGAGGGAAAGCCACCCTTTAGTAAACATACAATCAATAAAAAGTGTGTAATTCTCAGATCAGTTCAATGATTCTTCACAGTCTCCCATTTTTCCAGCCAGATTGTGCTGCCTACCCCAGTGCCTCCTTTATAGAAATTCTGGAGCTGTACCACCTCTTCTCACATCCAGCAGGGAACCAAGATTCAGGGCTGGGCAAACTGGCACATGAACACTTTGGTTCATCCAAGTCCACTGCCCCGAGGTCCCAAGTCTGCTTTTATAGATCCATTTGCATGCTAATGTACATTGTTCTGCAAACCCTGGCTTCTCCTTTAAAAGCCTAGTGCCTCTTTCTCTCTACAATTCTCTCTTCACTCGTACCCTTAAGCAATGCAGACTTTTATGATGGAAAAGGGGGTCCTCTTGTCTCTGAGGTCCCTAAGCCTCCGTGTTTATTCAAAATTCATTTACTGAGGTCCAAGTTCATTATAGAAGCACAGGCTGCCCTTAAGGACTGGAGGTTACATCTTGCTTTCCTGCCTCCATCCCCTATCGCAGCTCATAGAGATGGGGAGGGAGGCACAACCTCACTTCCACAAGGCTTCCAGCCTAGAAGCTGAGCTGGTGGGGTAGGGGGAGGATTGGGGTCTGAGAACTTATATATTCAGCCTAGGACCCAACTTTCTAGGGAGGAACCCAGCAATCAGAACTCTCTACAACTCTACTGGAGTTACCCGTTTATTAAAGTACATAGCTGGATAATAGAGGTCCATAACTGGTAGAGGATGAGTCCTGCTCCCCAACCTGGAAGGCAGGAGAAGCCTCATGGGACAATGATCTGGGGACTAACACTACCCTGGCTTTGTGGCCTAATGCTACCCTGGCTTTGTGGCACAGAGAGAAACCCTTCACACATTTCTGCCCTGCTGGGAAGACTCCAGAGTGAGGATAATGAGTATGGAGATGCCTCTTCATCAAAGTGTTCTATATTCACTCTTTGCTTAAACCTGACACACCAGCTGAGAGGCTACCTTGAGGGTCCTGAACTCTTGTTTCAATGCATATTAAAAAATGAAGACCAGATAATCTCTCTGTTTCCCTCCTTAAGGTCTAATTAAGCTGCACGAAGCCACACTGCACTCTAGGACTGCCTCCTGAAACAAGGTCATGTTCACTCAGGGACTCATACACTCCACTCCAGCCTCTCTGTACAGCCTCTTACTGAATGCTGCTGCTGCTGCTGCTGCTTTTGTTGCTGATATGGCTCCACTAAAACTGAAGACCCCCTACATACCCACCCCAGGGATACGCAAGGCTCATGTTACTAGACTTCCAAAGTGCCAAAGGTATATGTGCTGCTTTGCACAGCACAGACGCAGCACTGCTATGCTAATGCCTGTGGTCACCAGCCTCCAAGATGGCCTACAGTGATGGTCCCCTCCTGGTATTCAAGACCTTGTGTCATCCCTCCAACACTGGATAGAGCTGGCCAAGTAGTCCGACAATTGTTACAGAAGGGTCAGTGTGTCTTCCAAGGCTAAGTCATAAAGGACATAGCAGTTTCCGCCTTGCTCTTTTGGATCACTTGTTCTGGGGAAAGCTAGCTGCCATGTGATAAGGACACTCAAGCAGCCATAGAGGAGGTCCATGTGGAAAATAACTGAAGCTTCTTACCAACATTCAGCAATAACGTGTCAAGTGTGTGAGTGAGCCATCTTGGGAACAAATCTTCCAGCTCCACCAAACCTTCCCATCTGCATGCCACAATTACTGACTGCAACTTGATGAAAGATCTCCAACCAAAACTATTCAGCAAAACTGCTCTCAGATTCCTGATCCATAGAAACTGTGAAGATAATACCCGTTTATTGTCCTTTTAAGCTGCTAAGTTTTGGCATAAGTTAGTACACAAGAGTGGATAACTAGCACAGTATGTTTTCACTTCTCTTGGGTAAATAGCTAGCAGTATTTGCTAAGTCATATGAAAAGTGTATGTTAACTTCATAAGAAGCTACCAAACCATTTTCCAAAGTGGTTGTCCCATTTTACCTCTTACCTACACTATATGCCAGTTCTAGTTGCTTTATCCTAAGACCCATCTCACCAAAGATAAAAAAGATTGTTTATGACCCCAATTGCACCAAGTTGTTATACCCTCCTGCCTATCTCCCCTTCTTCATGAACCAATTCATGGGCTACTGGCAGGATTGAGATGAATCTCTAGTCTTCCCACAGGGCAGGGAACTACCTCCCAACTGATCATGTTCACAGACTTGGGAATCATGCAGTACTTTAGAGTTGATCAATCTCTTTTCCACATGTGATCAGGGTTCCTCCAAGCCTCACCAGCCCAGGGACACAAGTGAGGTTGCATTAATAGGCAAAACATACATTTCATGGGCTTTTGCCCTCACCTGCAGACCATGGGTGATCCAGCGCCCCTCAACTTGCCCCAGTTATTTCTGAAATTCCCAGACTGTCCCACATGAACGTAGCACTAGAAAGCCAAATCCTTAGAAACCACATAGTGAAAGAACATGTCCACTGCCCCTGTCAGAGTGCCCTAAAGATCATAACTGTTTTTCCTCCTAAGTTCCATCCATCTATCTCCTTCACTCCCCAAGTTACCCACTTCACACCATAGTAGGTTTGAGTATCCTGCAGAAATTTTTAGAGAACTCTGGTAGTAGATTCTGTTGGTGCCCTTCCCAGATCCCCTTTCCCAGGTGAAAACTCTTGAGAGTCCCTTGGAATGCAAGGAGATCAAACCAATCAATCCTAAAAGAAATCAACCCTGAATATTCATTGGAAGGACTGATGCAGAAACTGAAGCTCTAATACTTCGGCCACCTAATGTGAAAAGCCAATTCATTGGAAAAGACCATATTGCTGGGAATAATTGACAAAAAGAGGAGAAGGGGGCAACAGAGGATGAAATGGTTAGATAGCATCACTGACTCAATGGACATGAATTCAAGCAAACTCCAGGAGATAGTGGAGAACAGGGAAACCTGGCGTGCTATAGTTCATGGGACTGCAAAGAGTCAGACATGACTGAGCGACTGAACAACAACAAGTGCTGCAAAGGCTGCTCCCTTCTATGAATTGCTCTTAACTGATGGGTAACCCAGTGTGGGGACGGGGCCAGGAGTGGGGGGTGGGGTAGTTATACTCTCCATTGTCCTCCCAACAATGAATTGCATGGGTGGGGCTGCAGGGTGGGGTGGAGGGTAGCCTGCCCTCTTCCCTCAGAGTTTGTCAACTCTCTGGCCATTCACCGCCCCAGTGCTCTCTGTGGAATCAGGATGAGGTTACACTCCAGCTGAGACTCTCTCATTGAGCATCTTCCCCTGTCATATCTTGATTCCCTCTCTCTCTCTTATTCTTCTCTGAAAGCATGCCTTCAATAACTCATTTGCTCAAGATTCTCCATTTCAGCCTCTTACTCTAGAAAAAAACACATGCTTGGTTTTTGATGGTTTTGGTTTTATTTTTATTTTTTTTTCTGAATACATGCCTGTTCAGAACACTGTCCCAACTTTACTTAGGCCCCAGAAGCTCACAAAGACGGTCATGAAATCAGCTCCTGCCATCTGCCTGTAGACCCTCTCTGTAGACCTCTCTACACCTCAGGGGCAGTCCATGGGCCAGGTGAGACTAGATACCACACTATCCTTCTCCACTATTCCTTCTCATGCTGCTCCATCTCTCTCCCAGAAGCCCACCAACCAGCCACTACATAAAACTTTTCCTCCTTGTGAATCATTTCTTGCAAAGCTGCCTTCCTGTTAGATTCCACCCACTAGGATACCCATTATGCATGGTGTACTCATTTGACCTTCCAAACAATCCTTTTCAATTGCTAGTATTAACTTTCCTATTCCACCAGTGAGGAAGCCAGAAGCAATTCATTGCAAAGCTAACAAAGCTTAAGCTCACTTGCCTGAGCCCTTCCAAACTCCTGCAATTTTGTAATCAGTTTAGTATTCTTCTGCTTACAAAGGGTTCCCAACTAGTAAGTGCTCCAGGCTCCACAAAACCTAACTGGACTCTTAGAAAAGCTGAGGCTCTGAATGGAGACACAACTTGCCCCAGGACACAGAAGCAGAATTTGACTCAAGTTTGTTGCTTCTCAAGTTCTATTCTGTGCTGCATCCTACAATGAATCCCTGAAGCTCCCCCAGGTCCACAGAGGTGGTCTCCAGGACCCAACCCTTGTTCTTCTCCCTCCATTTCATCCTCTTCTGTTCTGACACATTATTGTGGGAGCCTACCAGGCTAGAATGTGCTTGGGCAGACATACACTTAAATATCAGGGTTGGACAATATCCACACCTGCCATTAATGATACAGACACCTACAGGGCTCTACAAAACCTGAAATATGCCCTGTGTCTACTTGTGTCTTCTTCATCAGCCAAGGTTGATAGAATACCTGGGGTAGAAGGGTGTGGGGGCACTGCAGAAGTTGGACTGTGTATCAGTTAGCTTTTCCTGTGTACAAACCACTCCAAAAAACTTTGTAGCCTAAAACAATATTGTTTTACCTCACAGTTCTATGGGTTACCAATTTGGGCTAGGCTCTGCAGGGCAATTTGTTCTTGTCTCAGTTCCCATGTACATATGCAGTCAGTTGCTAGGTTGGGTGGGGTCTGGCATCAGCTGGCACAAATCATCTTTGTTCTGCATGGTCTCTCATCCTTTAGTAGCTAGCCCAAGATTGTTCCCTAGTAGCTGGGCATAATTCCAAGAAAGTGAGTGCAACTGAGCAAAACCTCTTGAGGCCTAGGCTCACGACTGACGCACCACCACTTTAACTACATTCTATGGCCCCAAACAAGTGGCAGACCAGCTATGATGGTTAATTTTTGTGTCAACTTGGTTGAGTCACAGTGCCCAGGTCAAAGGTTATTCTGGTTGTTTCTGTGAAGGTATTTTTTGGATGAGATTAACATTTAAGTCAGTGGGCCCTGAGTAAAGTAGATTGCCCTCAATAATGGGGGCAAATCTCATCCAATCAGTTGAAAGTTAACCCCCCACCCTACCCTGCTATCCTTCCTTACTTCCCCCCACACCCCCACCCCACAAGCAAAAAGGAATTCTGTCAGCAGACTGCCTTGGGCCTCAAATGCAACTCTTCCCTGTGTCTCCAGCTTGCAGGCCACCTGGCAGATTTTTGGACTAACCAAGTCTCCACAATAGTGTGAGCCAATTATTTAAAATCTCTCTCTCAATCTCTCTCTATAGATGAGTAGATAGATAGTTCCTCTATCTATACATGTTTCTCTGCTGCTGCTGCTGCTAAGTCATTTCAGTCGTGTCCGACTCTGTGAGACCCCATAGATGGCTCCTCTGTCCCTGGGATTCTCCAGGCAAGAATACTGGAGTGGGTTGCTATTTCCTTCTCCATGTTTCTCTAGAGAACTCTAACTAATACACAAGCCCAGATTCAACGTATGAGGAATAGATCCCTTGTGGGAGAAGCTGTAAAGCCATATTGCAAAAGGAGGAAAATGTTACAGTCATTACAGGCTGGGTTTAGGAATGGGATAGATTTCAAGGGGATTCTGCTGGACCAGTTAGGTAGAGCTTCCAGTGACCCCCACTTCCTAATTGAGTATCAAAGACTTCAGAAACAAAACTATTTTCTAAGCGTCCCTGAACAGGGAGTGGCTCTACACCTGGATTTTGGAGTATGTCTCCCTGCTCAGACTAGGGGCTCCCTCAGAGCTATGCTGTCTTCCACCCCCCAGTTCAGGATTCAGTGTAGAATCGGCGGGTTCAGGTGGAAGAAAACTATTCTACTCCCACTGCAGGATGCAACAAGTTCTGAAAGTAGCCAATAGCCTGATTCCTCCAAAAGTTCCCCAAGGTGGTTGGCACAATACCTAGGATATAGGGGGCCTCACAAGTGATCCTCAAGTGGATGAACAGCTGAATGATTAGATGATGCTCTATTCTGAACCAGGCAGACTTCAGTGCTGAGGCCTGAAACATCTGCTCCCAGTTATGCAAAGGGGCCCAGGTCTCAAGTAACCAGGACAAGGCAGAGGGGACTCAAACCTGCCCAGCCCACTTTGCAGTCCCCTTGGGCACCCTCCACATCAACTCTATCCTGTCTGGTGTCTATCTCTGCTCAGCACACCCTGCCCCTACAGCTTGACCAGTGGGCTACCTCCCAACTCTTGACCCCCCTCTGTTTCCCGCTTACCCTTCTCCTCGGGCTCTGCAAGCTCCATTTAGACCCTTGGTGCATGTGTACTAAGTCGCTTCAGTCATGGTCGACTCTTTGCGACCCCATGGACTGTAGTCCTCCAGTCTCCTCTGCCCATGGGATTCACAAGGCAAGAATATTGGAATGGGTTGCCATGCCCTCCTCCAAGAGGTCTTCCCAAGTCAGGGATAGCACCTACATCTCCTGCATTGCAGGGAGATTCTTTGCTGCTGAGCCACTGGGGGAGCCCGTAGGAAAGGAAGCCAACTATTGGCATATTTGCATGTCTTGCACGCTCTCCCTTCCTCTAAATATGGCTCTGAGTTCTGGTAGACTTGGAAAGTGGGAGTATACAGGAGACTGAATGTAGCAGGTGGGTAGATGGAGCAACTGGAATCAACCTATGAGACACAGAGGCAGGCTCTCTCCTGCTCAGAAGCTCCATGACAGCAGGGACTGGCTAAAAACTAGTGGAAGACACTGGACCCACAGGCTCTGAGTTCTAACCTCACATCTGTCACAAACCTGCTGTATGATTTGGAGGTTTCACTTTGCTTCTCAGTTTCCCTATGTGTCAAGTGGAGATGATAACCATCTTTAGTGGGTTCTATAGGTACCCTGCTCACCTCTTTGGGATCTTAGCACTTCAAGAAGCTCCAGCTGCCTCCCAACTTCACGTGTGCTTATCTGCACCTGAGAGCTTTCATTCCTAAGTTTCAAAAAGCCAGGTAGCCAGCTGCAAGTGCCAGAGATCCCTTGGAGGAGCCCTCCATCTGTGACTTTCAGGAATTAGTGGATGAATTCCCCAGTTCCCTCTCCATTCAGACAGCATAACTCTGGTACTTTTTCCACCCTGAAGGCCAGGACCCCCCATCAGGTTTAAGTTCCCATTGCCCACAGTTGTAACTGGCTCCATAATACATTTTGTATGGGCTGCTTCTCTCCCCTATCTCTCTTCCCTACTCCCTCCCAATGCAATGAACTCTTGCCACTCAAATCCTTGCCTCTTATTTTGGGAGATCCAAACTAAGACCACATCCCAGCCTTGCCTGTGCTGCAATCAGCCTATGATCAAGATGATGGCAGGGGCTACTAGCAAGTGTCTGAGCCTAGGGCCGGGGAAAGGACTTCCCAGTCCTCATTTCTGATCTGGACCAAATGCCACAGGGAGTATCACAGAATGTTGGTGGGATGTCCCCTGTCACTCTAGAATGACAACCAAGGCCTAAAACTGAAGACAGGAGATGCCTTAGTACCCATATTCTAACAACAGACTGGTTCCAAATAGGAAAAGGAGTATGTCAAGGCTGTATATTGTCACCCTGCTTATTTAACTTCTATGCAGAGTACATCATGAGAAACGCTGGACTGGAAGAAACACAAGCTGGAATCAAGATTGCTGGGAGAAATATCAATAACCTCAGATATGCAATGACACCACCCTTATGGCAAAAAGTTAAGAGGAACTCAAAAGCCTCTTGATGAAAGTGAAAGAGGAGAGTGAAAAATTTGGCTTAAAGCTCAACATTCAGAAAACGAAGATCATGGCATCCGGTCCCACCACTTCATGGGAAATAGATGTGGAAACAGTGGAAACAGTGTCAGACTTTATTTTTCTGGGCTCCAAAATCACTGCAGATGGTGACTGCAGCCATGAAATTAAAAGACGCTTACTCCTTGGAAGAAAAGTTATGACCAACCTAGATAGTATATTCAAAAGCAGAAACATTACTTTGCTGACTAAGGTCCGTCTAGTCAAGGCTATGGTTTTTCCTGTGGTCATGTATGGATGTGAGAGTTGGACTGTGAAGAAAGCTGAGCACCGAAGAATTGATGCCTTTGAACTATGGTGTTGGAGAAGACTCTTGAGAGTTCCTTAGACTGCAAGGAGATCCAACCAGTCCATTCTGAAGGAGATCAGCCCTGGGATTTCTTTGGAAGGAATGATGCTAAAGCTGAAACTCCAGTCCTTTGGCCACCTCATGCGAAAAGTTGACTCATTGGGAAAGACTCTGATGCTGGGAGGGATTGGGGGCAGGAGAAGGGGACGACAGAGGATGAGATGGCTGGATTGCATCACTGACTCGATGGACGTGAGTCTGAGTGAACTCCGGGAGTTGGTGATGACAGGGAGGCCTGGCGTGCTGCGATTCATGGGGTCGCAAAGAGTTGGACATGACTGAGCGACTGAACTGAACTGAAGCAACCAGTGAGTCACCAACAGCTGAGCAACCGACTCCTGGCTTACAAAGAGGCAGCACAACCTGCTCTTCCACTTTTCTACCTAGATCGAGTGGGTGGGGTGGGGTGGGAAGTACACTGCCAGCATGAAAGGATTTCTTATCACTCCCTAAGGGTTTAGCTTGGAAGGGGTTCCAAAGTAATCGAAAGAATATTCAATGTCAGTATTCAATTCAATACTCAGTGTCAGTTTGCAGATCCCTCCAGACCCAGCCCAGTCCTGCTGTTTAGACCAGCCACTCTGCATTCTGTCCATTTCACATGTCTAACTCATTTCTTCTCTTCACCACTATGATTGCCTCTGGGGCTCCCGCCATTTCTTTCCCAGCATCTTCAGCAGCCTCCTTTCCAGCCTCTGTCTCGTCTCTCAGTTTCACGTCCACCTGACCCATCCTTCTAAAGTGGATCTTTCTGAAATAGGCCATCAAACTACTATGGGCCAAAGGCTGCCTGAGGCCTATTTTTGTGCAACGTTTGAGCAAAAAATGGTTTCTACATGTTTGTGTGCTGTGCTTAGTCACTCAGTCATGTCCAACTCTTTGCGACCCCATGGACTATAGCCTGCCAGGCTCCTCTGTTCATGGGGATTCTCCAGACAAGAATACTGGAGTGAGTTGCCATGCCCTTCTCCAGGGGATCTTCCCAACCTAGGGATCGAATCCAGGTCTCCTGCGTTGCAGGCAGATTCTTTAACGTGTTTACATGTTTTTCAAACAAAAGGATAAAACTATGTGACAAAGATATTTGCCCACCTCTGTTCTAAAGCATAAATCTTATCCCACTTAAAGGAGTGGCTTGCCTGCTGGCCTCATCCAATGCACCTACCCCTACACACCCTACGCCTGCTTTCTGTGCCTAAAACGTTCACCTTTCCTCTCCCAATTTTCTGGTCAACTACCAGCACTTCAAGTCTCATTCTAAGTGTCCATTTGACTGGGCCTTGACCTGTTGGCCTCAGACTTCTGCTTTATTTCATATGACAGGGGTTGGCCCTTACAGCTTCCAGCATAGATTGCATCACAGATGAGTTTGGCCAATGGATGGAAGATAGGAAGGCAAGAAGAAGGAAGTTTCCAGTGATATTTCTTCCCAGGCTCTCCAACCATGGCTCTGTCTTCACCACAGCTCCAGCTCCCATTGGGTGACTTCAGCCCCAACAATACCATCTCCTCCCTTCTCTTCCCTGGGGTGGTAACAGCTTCCTGCTATTGCTAATCTCTCAGCACCCCTGGTAGACATCTCAGTTCTTCCATTAACTATGTAAAATTTTAATTACCTTGGTTTAAAACTTGGTGTTTGTTTTTCTGGTAGGACTCTGACTAATACACCATTCCTCCAGGCACCATGGATCACAGGGACTCAGGTGCCTGCTGCTACTCAAATAGTACATTTCAGTCATTGCTTCAAAAACAGCTATTGGATGCCTGTGCTCTTCTATACTGGGGGTCAGCAATTCACAGTCTGCTGGCCAAATCCAGCCACTGCCTATTTTGTAAATAAACTTGTGTTGAAACAGTCTTGTCAGTTCATTCACATATTGTCTATGGCTGCTTTCAAAGCCAAAGTAAATAGCTACAACAGAGATCATGTGTCCCACAAAACCAAAAGTATTCACTATCTGTTTTTTTACAGAAAAAGCTTCATAGGCCCTGCTGCTGCTGCTAAGTCACTTCAGTCATGTCCGACTCTGTGTGACCCCATAGGCGGCAGCCCACCAGGCTCCCCCGTCCCTGGGATTCTCCAGGCAAGAACACTGGAGTGGCTTGCCATTTCCATCTCCAATGCATGAAAGTGAAAAGTGAAAGTGAAGTCGCTCAGTCGTGTCCAACCCTTAGCGACCCCACGGACTGCAGCCTACCAGGCTCCTCTAGCTACCCAAAATACAGTCCTGGGACCAGTAGCTTCAGCTTCACCTGGAAGCTTGTTAGAACTGCAGCATCTCAGACCCCGCCCTAGACCTGTGGATTCAGATTCTGTATCACAGCAAGATCCTCCTGAGCACATTGAGGTTTGAGTCGCACTATCTTAAGAAGTCACCCCCCCCACCCCTATCATAACACTCTTCCTGCCTATCAGGAATTATTGACAAATTAATTGTCTTTCCTACTAAAGAAAAGCATAAGGATTATTTATGTGTGTTTTCCTTTGGATTCCCAGCACCTGATAAGATGCCTGGCCTAGAGAAGATGAATTCAATGATTATAAGACAAATGTAGTTGAAGAGAACCATGGAAACTAAAGAAAAAGAGAGCTTCAGAAAGAGAAGTTTTGGGGACTTCCCTGGTGGCCCAGTGGTTAGGACCACTGGTGCTTTCACTGCCATTAGTTCCTGTAAGCTGCCTGGAGCAGCCAAAAACAAATGAACAAAAAAAGGGTAGTTATTTCTTACACATGAAATTGGCAAATATCAGAGTTTAACATGTGGCATTGTGAGAGTAAGGGAAATAGACCCTCAACATAACTGATCTGTGGAGATCAGTTTGACAATATTCATCAAAATGACAAATGCATATATCCTTTGATCCTACATTTCCACTTGCAGACATTTATCTTCCAGATAGACTCACATCTGGAAGAAGTGATAGGATACTAAGATATTTATTGTGCCACTAGTAGCAAGAGCAAAAAATTGGCATCAAGTATCCATCAAAAGGGATTTTCCCAGTAAGCTATGGTATATAATGAAACTGTGTGACTTTAAAAAGAGAAAAAAAGAACTAGAGTGAAGTTCAAGATATGCTAAGTCAAAAAAGCAAACTGTAAAACAGTATATATCAGAAAAAATTACGCATGTTCAGGATGGTACTGCCCTAGACCAAAACAGTATGCATCATGTAATATACAAGGGCAAGGAGAGAGAAGGGAAATTATATACTTGCTTGAATGTTCATAAAATATCTCTGGATGGATATACACAAAAACCAACAACACCGGTTGGCCATGGGAAGGTATCATTGGGTTGCTGGGGACAAGAGTAGATTTTTTTCACTGTCTATGCTCCAGTACTTTGGGAACTTAAAAAAACAAAACCAAAAAAAATCAGGAAAACCCACAGAAAAAAAATGTCAAAGTTTAAACATGTTTTAGTTTTATATATACATTATCATGTGCAAAGTAGTGGGAAGTCGCTATATAACACAGAGAGCCCAGCCTGGTGCTCTGTGATGATCTAAAGGAGTGGTATGGGGGAAGGTGAGAGAGGGAAGGTATATATATATATTAGAATCAGTCATAATTTATATATGTATATATGTTGTTGCCCAATATCTGATTCATGTTGTTGTATGGCAGAAACCAACACAACATTGTAAAGCAATTTTCTACCAATTTAAAAAAAAATTTAAGAATTGAAAAAAGAAGTTTAGACATGTTTTAGATGTCCAGTCTAGACTTTTGCTGCTCAAAATATGGTCTACACACTGGCAGCTTCAGAATCACCTAAGAGCTAGTTAGAAATGCAGAATCCCAGGCCTCATCCTACATGGACTGAATCAGAATCTGCATTTGAACAAGAGCTTTAGGGAATTCAAGCACATGGTACACTCTAATACATACTTGTCCAGCAACCGGAGAACTCACTTCTAACAGAACCACCTGGGTTGGTAGCATGGTCTGCTATTAATAAAAGAGCTGCTTTTCCCCCCCTAACTGGGGCTCCATCCTGGTGAGACACCAGGGCCTAAGCTGTTCCCACTAAGAGGGAAGATTTCAGGAGCTCCTCCCAGGCCCTGGCTGGCCCTGAGCCCAGTGCCCTGGCAGCTTCCCAACCAAAGAAACAGCTCACTTCCTTCTCCGAGAACCTCTGGGAGTGGTCAGAATGGAAACATTTCAAAGTTTTCCACTCCCCCAGTTATAAGCTCTTTCCAACATGAATAAAGATGCATCTGTCTGGCTAAGGTTTATTCATAACCGGTATTTATTTATCCATCCACAAGGCATCTGGTACCCTGACCTAGTGAAGAAAGGGAAGCAGAGGAGGGAGGGCATTGGACAGGCCCCCCTGGACGAGGGAGGAGGAAAAGCCAAGAGACTGACTACAGTCTCTGCATCCTTTATCTGCCTGGAACAGTTCCAGGACACATCTGGAGGCCACATCTGGAAGCACTGATGCCACTGGATTTTTCAGAGCAGCAGGCATAAGGAGGGAGAAAAGAAGGAAGAGTTTTACTGACCTTGGTCCAGACCTCCCAGAAGTTTGCCTTTCGAAGATTAAGCATGGAAAATAACTTTCACCACACTGCCCCTACTCTGACTCCCAATTCTCTGAGCCCAGTATCTGAACAAGCACAGAACAACCATGACTGAACGTCCCACACTGTGGCTGTCCTGAGGCTTCCCCAACCACAAGTTGCAGAAATGCTCTTTCTTTCTCTGGATCCTTCTTTTCTCCCCAGCTTCTAATAGCAGCCCTTTCCCGCAAACCTTGTCTTCCTCTTCCCTCTTCATGCTCCCTCCTAGTGAGTTAGGAAGAAAGAGGGCAGGGCACAACCTTTAAAAGAATGATAGAGCTGTTGAGAACATGATAAAAACTGGTTAGAACCATCGAAGCCCAAAATGGTGGGACATTCCTTGAGCCTTATTATATGCTCATTGTAATACATTAGCATAAACTAAATGACACACTCACCAGCACCATGACGGTCTGAGATGACAAAAGGGCAAAAAGTGGGTAGTGCCCAGTTCCTGAAAATCCCCATCCCTCCCCCAAATAGTTGGAATAATCCTCCCACTCTTTGCCTATGAAATTACCAAACCCATAAAGTGAAAGTCGCTCAGTTATGTCCAACTCTTTGGGAGTCCATGGTCTATTGAATTCTCCAGGCCAGAATACTAGAGTGGGTAGCTGTTCCCTTCTCCAGGGGATCTTCCCAAGCCAGGGATCGAACCCAGGTCTCCTACATTGCAGGTGGATTCCTTACCAGCTGAGCCACAAGGGAAGCCCAAGCATACTACCCTGATAGCTCATGTTGCACCAACTACCATTAAAAACCTCTGTGATAAATTAATTGCAAACATGGTCACAATTATTCTCTGCCTGTATCCACACTCTTTGCAATGTGACTGTATCTCTTCCCATCAAGAGGCAGAGTCTATTTCCCCATTCCTTGAATCTAATTTGGCCTTGTGAGTTGCTTTGACCAATAGAATATGGTAGAAATGACAAAGTACCAATTCCAAGTAGGCTTCAAGAGGCCATGTGCATTTCCACTTCCTGGAAATCTATCCAGTCACCATGTGAACAAGCCCAGGCTAGCCTTCTGAAGAATTAGAAATCATTTGGCCCAGAATCCCACTGGCCCAGCCAAGAGCTAGCCAAATGCCAACCATGCGATGAGACTATCCTGAATCAACCAGTCCCTAGCCTACCCATTAACTGACCTAATATGCTTGAGGGAACCACCATAATCAGCTAAGCCAACCCAGACCAGAAGAACCAGCTAGCCAACTCATAGATTAGTGTGAAATAATCAGTGTAGTATTAAACCAATAAATTCTGGCTTACACAGCAAAAACAAACTGACATAACCTTTGTCCCCTCCTCACTGACTCTAAGGGACTTCCCAGACCAAGCGCTTCATCCCAGGTATTCAAAGTCTTCCTAATGAAGTTGATACCTCAGTTTCATTTACTGCAATTTCTCCAAAGCCTGGTCTGCACAGTGTCCCCTGATATTTCTGGCTCTTTCCACTCTTGAACTTCTCACCTTTACCCATCCACACACACCTGAATACCATGTCACCCTCCTCTCTCCATCTCTCAAAATTATGTTTTTCCTTCAATACTTCACTCCAGAGTCTTCCACGATAGTGTCTCTTGTTGCTTGAAGGCCTTTTGCACTGTTAGTCTCAAACTTCACTCTAATTTGCTGTGCTTGCCAAAGAAACACTTAATCATATCCCTGTCCTGCCTTGCTTTATTCCTAATTGGCTCATATAGTTCATTATAGAGCAGGAAGAACAAACTTGGCCTCATATGTCTATATGGATGAGTCAGCAGAAGATGCTTGCAGAGGCATCTGCTGGAAAGATTGTCATGATTGATTAGTAATGTCTGCCACTCGGACAAGAGGGGTCTTAGCATGCAGGTCAATATTGGCCTTTTGTGGTCTAATACAGGGACTCTTGAACCATTTGTCTGATGAACCCTATAGATCCTTTCTAAAAATAACAAAATGCATAAAATAAAATATATCAGATTATAAAGAAAACCAATTATATTGAAATACTTTTATTAAAATATATAACATGTGCTTCATCTTTAATATATACTATACAACAAGATCTAGTGGTGGGAAGGATAGTGTCTAATAACTACTGCAATTTTGATATACAATGATCTTTCAAAGTACTTATAACTGTACTGTGATATGAAGATACTGTGGTTTCTGTTGGGAACAAAGATTCAGCTATGTGATTTGTTGCCTATACTCATAAAGGAGACTTTTTATTTAATTTGGAACAAAATATAGATTTAATTTCTTTCAATTTTGTCTCATGGACCCCCTAAATTGTATCCATAGTATCTTAAATTAAGAACCCCTGGCCAAGCCTGTAATATACATAAAAGGCAGGGGCTGCTTTCAGATTGATTTATATCCCTGAGACAGATCAAGGTTAGATATTGATATGACAGTGGATGATCAGTAACACTGTAAAAGAACACAACCCACTGTTACCATGCAGGACCTTCAGGGGTTTGACACTAGGTTAAGGAGACTGTGGTCTGGGTTGTCAGTGTACCTTTTCTGTTACATATTGTGGCTTCATCGGTTTTCTTCTCTTCACAGGAGCAAGGCCTCAGGTACTATTAGGACACACTTCACTTCACACCTGCGCCCAGGGGATCACTCCCGGCCATTTCCTCTTCATCTCCTAGAACCCGATACCTTTCCCACTATCTTGCTTGGGCCTCTTTGCCTAGCCCCGATGAACTAACTTGATAGAGCCCCTCTTTGCTCAACAACCTTTCAGGGTTGCCCTACTCCTTGGCCTTCCCTTAGCCTCACACTCTAGATTTAGAGGGGGAGGTCTGCCATAGCCCTTGCACTACCCAGGACCTCAGAATCCAGGTCCTGTGTTATCTAGGCATTGAATTCAGCCCAATCCTTACAGAATCTCTTTGTTATTGTAAAGATGAATGTGCCCAACACTCTTTATAGTGCCTCAAAAACTTTTTGGCCAAACCTCTGCCTCCAGTCAGTGCTTAGCTGACCTGTTTTAGGAAGCCTTCACCCTAACCTGGGGCTTCCCCAATATAGCCAAATGGAACCCCAAGAGAGCCTGCCTGGCTCTCATGCATGATCAATACAGAAATGTGGGAGAAGTATGAGTTAATGGGGTTTCCCTTGACCAATGAGAGTTAAAAAGCAATGGATGTTTGTTGTTGTTTAGTCACTAAGACATGCCTGACTCTTTGCAACCTGATAGACTCTAGCCCACCAGGGTCCTCTGGCCATGGGATTTCCCAGGCAAGAATACTGGACTGGGTTGCCATTTCCTTCTCCAGAGGATCTTCCCAACCCTTGTCTCCTGTTTGGCAGGTGGACTGTTTCCCACTGAGCCCTAACTCATGTGTACTTTAAGAAAATAAAGGGTTTTTAATAATTTTTTTTAAGTAAGCTGAACTTTTCGATGTCCCTTTAAAATATAATCCTATCATTCCCTACTTCTCCAGGCATGCAGAGCTGAATACCCAGATTTACAAAGCAGGCAAAGCAGCTTCCTTTGATTTATAGGAAATTGCTTTTCAGCCTCCTTTAACCCCTGTTGTTTTTCAACAAAAAAAACAACAATGAATCAGTGGGGTTTCCCTTGACCAATGACAGTTAAGAGCCAATGGAGGAATGCTTCTCCCTTTTGCTCCTCAGTATGTTCTCTTGGCAAAATTTTGTTAGCCTTTGCCCTGCTTCATTTTGTACTCCAAAGCCAAACTTGCCTGTTACCCCAGGTATCTCTTGACTTCCTGCTTTTGCATTCCAATCCTTATGATGAAAATGACACCTTTTTTTGGTGTTAGTTTTAGAAGGTCTTGTACGTCTTCATAGAACCATTCAACTTCAGCTTCTTTGGCATTAGTGATTGGGGCACAGATTTGGATTCCTGTGATGTTCAATGGTTTGCCTTGGAAATGAACTGAGATGATTCTATTGTTTTTGAGACTGCACCCAAGTATTACATTTTGGACTCTTCTGTTGATTATGAGGGCTACTCCATTTCTGCTATGTGATTTTTGCCCACAGTAGTAGATATAATGGTAACCTGAATTAAATTCACCCATTCCTGTCCATTTTAGTTCACTGATTCCTAAGATGTTGATGATTACACTTGCTATCTCCTGCTTGACCACATTCAATTTACCTTCATTCATGGACCTAACATTCCAGGTTCCTATGTAATATTGTTCTTTACAGCATCAGACTTTATTTTCACCAGCAGACACATCCATAACTGTGTGTCGTTTTTGCTTGGCCAAGCCTGTTCATTCTTTCAGGAGCTATCTGCCCACTCTTCCCCAGTAGCATATTGGACACCTACCAACCTGGTGTGGTCATCATCTGGTGTCATATCTTTTTGCTTTTTCATACTGTTCATGGAGTTCTTGACAAGAATACTGGAGTGGTTTGCCAGTTCATTTTACAGTAGACCACATTTTTTCAGAACTCTCCACTCTGACCCATCCATCTTGGGTGAATCTGCACAGCATGGCTCATAGTTTCATTGAGTTACACAGGGCTGTGATCCATGCGATCATTTTGGTTAGCTTTCTGTGATTATAGTTTTTGTTTTGGATGCTGTGGGATTATAGTTCTTGCTTCTTCTGTCTGTCCTCTGACGGATGAGGATAAAAGGCTTCCTGATCAACTGCAAACACCCTGATGGGAGGGACTGGGTGTGGGGAAACCTGGGTCTTGCTCTGGTGGGCAGGGCCAAGCTCAGGAAATCTTTAATCCAATTGTCTGCTGATGGATGGGGCTGTTCTCCCTCCTTGTTAGTTGTTAGGCCTGAGGCAACCCAGTCCTAAAATCTATAGGCTCTATGGTAGGGCTAATGGTGACCTCGAAGAGGATTTATCCCAACACCCACCTCCCAGGACTGATGCTGCCAGTGCCCCTGTAAATGTGGTAGGCCACTGCCAACCCATGCCTCCACAGGAGACCCTCAAACACTCACAGTCAAGTCTGGCTCAGTCTCCTATGGGGTCACTGGTGTGCACACGTTTTATTTGTGCCCTCCAAGAGTCTGTTTTTCCCATTCCTGTGGAAGTTCTGTAATCAAATCCTGCTGACCTTCAAAGCCAGATTCCTTGGGCATTCCAACTCTCTGTGCTGGATTTCCAGCTTGGGAAGTCTGATGTGGGGCCTGGAACATTCACAACATTGTGAGAACTTCTTTGATATTATTGTTCTCCAGTTTGTAAGTCACTCACCCAGCAGGTATGGAATTTGATTTTAACATGATTTCCCCGCTTCTACCATTTCGTTGTGGATTCTCCTTTGTCCTTGGACATAGGATATCTCTTTTTGGTGGGTTCCCACAGCCTCCTGTCAATGGTTGTTCAACAGCTAGTTGTGATTTTGGTGTTCTCACAGGAGAAATGAGCACATGTCCTTCTACTCCACCATCTTGGGATTGAAGGTATGCAACTATAATTAATCCACTTCATGGACCACAGCCTTGTTGAAGCAAAGGGCCTTGTACAACTCAATGAAGCTATAAGCCATGCCATGGAGGGCCACTCAAGATAGATAGGTCCAAGTGAAGAGGTCTGACAAAACATGGTACAATCAGGGAAGAAATGGTAAACCATTCCAGTATTCTTGCTGCAAGAACCCCATGAACAGCATAAAAAGACAAAAAGATGTGACATCAGATGATAAGCCTACCAGGTTTGTAGAAGTAAGACAGGGAGATTGAAGCCTCCCCACAAACACATCAAAAATTCATCAAGATATGGAACAACTCCCACAAAGCAACCTCTAGGAGACAGCAGAAGACACCAGGCCTCCAGTGGGTATGGCTAAGCTCCCTGAAATGAGGTAGGAGAGAGGATAGAGACATATAAAGGAAAAAGACTGAGAACTTCTGTATGGAACCTTGTGCCCCGAGGGAGGGAAGGAGTCATGAGGAAGGAAGAGTTCCCATGCACTGGGAAGCTCCCTCGCAAACAAGGCCCAAGGGGGAGCTGTGGAATCTCAGAAAGCTGGATAAAGCAGGGATCCAGAGAGCAGAAAACAGAGAAAGCTGTACTTCTCAGCCAATAAACAGCTCACATACTGTGGCCCTGAGCAGATGGCGGGCTTGGGGAACTGAGAGAAGCCCGCAGAAGCCCAGCAGTGCAGAGCGTGGGTCCAGGGTGCCAAGAGAGGCATGCACACAAACCTCTGCAGTGCATACAAACCATGCGGCACAGACTGGGGCCCACAGAACCAAAAGAAGAGCACACAAGCCTCGCAACATAAAGGGCAAGCTCAGGGGGCTGAGGGAAGCCCCATACTAGTCTCTGAGATGCAGAGGGCAGGGTTGACGAGTCAAGAAAAGATCCAAACAAGCCCCTACCTAGCAAGCTTCGGCCTACAGTCCAGGGCAGGATGGGGGACAGAAGCACTGGCCTAGATTCAATGGACAAGTAAGGGGTTGAAGATACGCTGAGAGGGCCACTCTGACACAGCTGCAGAAATAGACGTGTTTAACACTGCCAAAGTCAGAAGGACTGCCCAAAGACATACTGAACCCATAGACACCAAGAAACCTACTACTGGACACTGCCCTGCCCTTCAGAGAGATGAGATCCAGCTCAGTCATCCAGAGCACAGGCACAAGCTCCCCCAACCAGGTAAACTTCACAGGAAACTAATTCAGACCCATCCTCAAGGGAAGACTCCACAACCAAGAAGAACTACAACCTTGAGAAGCTTTTTTTTTTTTCTCTCTCTCTCTTTTAAGTATGCCTATCCCTCCTACATATTTCTAACTTCACATTAGCCTTTTGTGGCACTGTGGAGTTTTCTTCTTTGTTTTTCTTGTTTAAAAAAAATTTTTTTTAAGATTTTTTCACCCTTTTTTTTGGTGATTTTTCTGATTTTGCTTTTGATATATTTGATTGCTTTTCTTATAGCTCTTTAAAGGCTGTAGCTATTCCTGAATATATATAAACCTTTTTCACATAGGTCTATTTACCTTTGCTTTTCTATTTTCTTTTCTTTTTTTTTCACCTTTTGTTTCAACCCTTTTTCTCTTTTCTCTCCCTTCTCTTTTTTTCTTTTTCTTCTTTCTTTTTTCCTTCATTCTTTCTTTTTTCACCATATAAGTTGAATGTTGTACTCTCTTTACTATATTCCCCAATTGGCACTCTGCTCAGTCTCAGTTTTTCAGATTGACTGTTAGTTAGCACTGCTTTTAATTGACTGATATCACTTTTGGTTTCCCTTTTTCACCAAGTCAATCTCCTGTACTCTTTTCTTTAGAATACCTTGGTTATATCTGTGTGTGTGGAAGTGTGTGAAAATGTACCATTATTTCTGTAATTACCTGCTTGATCTTGTATTAAGATCTTGGTGAGTTTGCTTTAACCCCCTTTAATCCCATAACAAGCAACTTATGGAGCCCCCATCTCCTGACCAAGGATCACACCTGAACCATTGAGGTGGGAGCATTGAATCCAAGATCCAAGACTACCAGAGAACTCCTAAGCCCAGGGGGTACTAATTACTAAGAACTTCAACAACTGTACACAAAGCCTACTATCACCCAGCTATTGACAGCATACAATCCAGGACATTTTACCCAAAGAAAAAGCAAGACAGAAACAATCATCAACAGACAAGAGTCCCATAGACACTCAAAAATATACCACCTTACACAGTCCTGCCCATCAGAGGAAAAAAAACAACTCACTTCCTCCCACTAGGCACAAGTCACCCCTAACAAGAAGTCAACACAAACCGCTCAACCAACCTTTCCCTCAAAGGGCAAAAACCAAAAGGAGAAGGAATACAAACATAAAGCCTGGAAAAAGGACACCTCAAGCAGAGTAAGTTAGGGGAAAAAAATGAAAAGACAGAGAAATACAGCACCATGAGACAACAAACCCACAAGACCAAATAAACGAAGAGGAAATAACCAACCCACCCGAAAGAGAATCCAGAATAATGATAGTAAAGGTGATCTGAAGACTTGAAAACAGAGTGGAGAAAATGAAAGAAACCATTAACGCAGTTAATACAATCACCATGGACATAGAAGAAATAAAGAATAAGAAGTGATAAATAACACAATTACTGAAATTAAAAATACTCTAGAAGAAACCAGTAGCAGAATAACTGAGTCAGAAGATCAGCTGGAAGATAGAATAGTGGAAGTACGTGCTGAAGAGCAGAATAAAGGAAAAAGAATGAAAACAATTGAGGGTAGTCTCAAGACCTTTGGGACAATATTAAATGCATCAACATTCAAATTATAGGGGTCACAGAGGAAGAAGAAAAATAGAAAGGCACTGAGAAAATTTTTGAAGAAATTATAGTTAAAAACTTCCCCAACATAGAGAAGTAGGTTCAGTAGCTCGGTCGCGTCAGACTCTTTGCAACCCCATGGACTGTAGAAAGCCAGGCTTCCCTGTCCATCACCAACTCCCAGATCTTGCTCAAACTCATGTCCATCGAGTCAGTGATGCCATCCAACTATCTCATCCTCTGTCATACCCTTCTCCTCTGCCTTCAATCTTTCCCAGCATTGGGGTCTTTTCCAATGAGTCAGTTCTTTGCATCAGGTAGCCAAAGTATTGAAGTTTAAGCTTCAGTATCAGTCTTTCCAATGAATATTCAGGACTGATTTCCTTTAGGATGGACTGGCTGGAACACCTTGCCATCCAGGGGACTCTCAAGAGTCTTCTCCAACACCACAGTTCAAAAGCATCAATTCTTCAGCATTCAGCTTTCTTTATGGTCCAACACTCACATCTTTACATGACTACTGGAAAAACTATAACTTTGACTATATGGACCTTTGTCTGCAAAGCAATCTCTCTGCTTTTTAATAGGCTGTCTAGGTTTGTCATAGCTTTACTTCCAAGGAGCAAGCGTCTTTTAATTTCATGGCTGCAGTCACCATCTGCAGTGATTTTGAAGCCCAAGAAAATAAAGCTTGTCACTGTTTCCGCTGTTTCTCCATCTATTTGCCATGAATTGATGGGACCAGAGGCTATGATCTCAGTTTTTTTGAATGTTGAGCTTTAAGCCAACTTTTTCACTCTCCTCTTTCACTTTCATCAAGAAGCTCTTTAGTTCCTCTTCACTTTCTGCATAAGGGTGGTGTCATCTGCATATCTGAGGTTATTGATATTTCTCCTGGCAAACTTGATTCCAGCTTGGCTTCATCCACCCCAGCGTTTTGCATGATGTACTCTGCATATAAGTTAAATAAACAGGGTGACAATATACAGCCTTGATGTACTCCTTTCCTAATTTGGATCCAGTCTGTTGTTCCACGTACTAACTGCTGTTTCTTGACCTGCTTACAGTTTTCTCGGGAGGCAGGTAAGGTGGTCTGGTATTCCCATCTCTTTCAGAATTTTCCAGTTTGTTGTAATCCACACAGTCAAAGGCTTTGGCATAGTCAATAAAGCAGAAGTAGATGTTTTTCTTGAACTCTCTTGCTTCTTCTATGATCCAATGGATATTGGCAACTTGATTTCTGGTTCCTCTGCTTTTTCTAAATCCAGTTTGAACATCTGGAAGGTCTCAGTTCATGTACTGTGGAAGCCTGGCTTGGAGAATTTTGAGCATTACTTTTCTAGCATGTGAAATGAGTGTAATTGTGCAGTAGTTTGAACATTCTTTGGCATTGCCTTTCTTTGGGATTGGGAAGAAAACTGACCTTTTCCAATCTCGTGGCCACTGCCGAGTTTTCCATATTGGCATATTGAGTTTTCAATATTGGCATATTGAGTGAAGCACTTTAACAGCATCATGTTTTACTGTTTGAAATAGCTCAACTGGAATTGCATCACCTCCACTAGTTTTGTTCATAGTGATGCTTCCTAAGGCCCACTTGACTTTGCATTCCAGGATGTCTAGCTCTAGGTGAATGATCACACCATCATAGTTACCTGGGTCACAAAAATATTTTTGGATAGTTCTTCTGTGTATTCTGGCCACCTTTTCTTAATATCTTCTGCTTCTGTTAGGTCCATAGTGTTTCTGTCCTTTATTGTGCCCATCTTTGCATGAAATGTTCCCTTAGTGTTTCTGTCCTTTATTGTGCCCATCTTTGCATGAAATGTTCCCTTAATATCTCAGATTTTCTTGAAGAGGTCTCTAGTCTTTCCCTTTCTATTGTTTTTCTCTGTTTCTTTGCATTGATCACTGAGGAAGGTATTCTCATCTCTCCTTGCTATTCTTTGGAAATTGCTCATTATTAGAGAAATGCAAATCAAAACTACAATGAGATACCACCTCACACTGGTCAGAATGGCCATCATTAAAAGGTCTATAAACAATAAATGCTGGAGAGGGTGTGAAGAAAAGAGAACCCTCTTGCATTGCTGATGGGAATGTAAATTGATGCAGTCACTATGGAAGATGGTATGGAGATTCCTTTAAAAACCAGGAATAAAACCACCATATGACCCAGCAATCCCACTACTAGACATATACCCTGAGGAAACCAAAATTGAAAAAGACACATGTACCCCAATGTTCATTGCAGCATATTTACAATAGCTAGAACATGGAAGCAACCTAGATGTCCATCAACAGATGAATGGATAAAGAAGCTGTGGTACATACATACAATGCAGTTATAAAAGGGAACACATTTGCGTCAATTCTAATGAGGTGGACAAACCTAGAGCCTATTATTCAGAGTGAAGTAAGTCAGAAAGAGAAAGATAAATATCGTATACTAACACATATATACGGAATCTAGAAAGATGATACTGATGAATTTATTTGCAGGGCAGTAATGGAGAAACAGACATGGAGAACAGACTTATGGACATGGGAGGAGGGGAAGAATGACAGGGTGAGATGTAAGAATGAGAGGAAGTGAGTAACAGGGAAACTTACAATACCATATGTAAAGTAGATAGCCAATGGGAATTCGCTGTATGACTCAAAGAACTCAAACAGGAATTCTGTAACAATCCAGTGGGGTTGATGGGGAGGGAGATGGCAGGGAGTTTCAAGAGGGAGGGGACATATGTATACCTATGGCTGATTCATGATGATATTTGGCATAAAACAATAAAATTCTGTAAAGCAATTATTTTTCAAATTAAAAAAAAAAGATATGACACCAAAAGATTCCCCGCAGGTTGGATGGTGTCCAATATGATACTGGGGAAGAGTGGTGAGCCATTAGTAATAGCTCCAGAAAGAATGAAGTGGCTGGGCAAAAGCAGCAACAACACTCAGTTTGAATGTGCTTGGTGGTGAAAATAAAGTCTGATGTTGTAAAGGACTATATTGCATAGGAACTTGGAATGCTAGATCCATGAATCAAGGTAAATTGACTATGGTCAAGCAGGAGATGGCAAGGGTAATTATTGACATCTTAGGGATCAGTGAACTAAAATGGACAGGAATGGGTGAATTTAATTCAGGTGACCATCATATCTACTACTGTGGGCAAAAATCCCATAGAAGAAATGAAGTAGCCCTTATAATCAACAAGAGTCCAAAATGCAATACTTGGGTGCAATCTCAAAAACAATAGAATCATCTCAGTTCATTTCCAAGGCAAACCATTCAACATCACGATAAGCCAAGTCTATGCCCCAAACACTAATGCCGAAGAAGCCAAAGATGAATGGTTCTATGATGACCTACAAGACCTTGTAGAATTAACACCCCAAAAAAGGTATCCTTTTCATCATAAGGGATTGGAATGCAAAAGAGGAAGTCAAGATATATCTGAGGAAACAGGCAACTTTGACCTTGGAATACAAAATGAACCAGGGCAAAAGCTAACAAAGTTTTGCCAAGAGAACACACTGATCATAGCAAACACCCTTTCTCAACAACATGAGATAACTCTATATATGGACATCACCAGATGGTCAATACCAAAATCAAATTGATTACATTCTTTGCAGCCAAAGATGGAGAAGCTCTATACAGTCAGCAAAAATAAGACCTAGAGCTGACTGTGACTCAGATTATCAGCACCTTATTGCAAAATTCAGGCTTAAGCTGAACAAAGTAGAGAAAATCACTAGGCCATTCAGGCATGACCTCAATCAAATGCCTTTTGATTATACAGTGGAAGTGACAAATAGATTCAAGGGATTAGATCTGGTATACAAAATGCCTAAAGAACTATGGACAGAGGTTCATAACACTGTACCAGAGGGAGTGACCAAAACCGTCCCAAAGAGAAAGAATGCAGAAAGGAAAAATGGTTGTCTAAAGAGGCTTTACAAATGGCTAAGGGAAAAACAGAAGTGAAAAGCAAGAAAGGGAAATATATACCCAACTGAATGCATAGTTCCAACAAATAGCAAGGAGACATTGGCAGGCCATCTTCAATGAATAGGCCTTCAAAGAAACAGAGGAAAAGAATAGAATGGGAAACACTAGAGATCTCTTGAAAAAAACTGGAGATATCAAAGGAACATTTGATGCAAGGGTGGGCACAATAAATGACAAAAGCAGTAAGGACCTAACAGAGGCAGAAGAGATTAAGAAGAGGTAGCAAGAATACACAGAACTTTACAAAAAAGGTCTTAATGACCTCAACAACCACAATGGTGTGTTCACTCACCTAGAGCCATATATCCTGGAGGGTGAAGTCAAGTGGGCCTTAGGAAGCATTACTACCAACAAAGCTACTGGAGGTGATGGAATTCCAGCTGAGCTACTTCAAATCCTAAAGAATGATGCTGTAAAATTGCTGCACTCAATAGGTTTTCAAACTTGGAAAACTTAGCAGTGGCCACAGGACTAGAAAAGGTCAGTCTTCATCCCAATCCCAAAGAAGGGAAGTGATAAAGAATATTCAAGTTACCAGACAATTGCGCTCACTTCCTATGCTTGTAGGGTTATGCTCAAAATCCTTCAAGCTAGTCTTCAGTAGTACTTGAACCAAGAACTTCCAAATGTACAAACTGGGTTTAGACAAGTCAGAGGAGCCAGAGATCAAATTGCCAACATCCACTGGATCATAGAGAAAGCAAAGGAATTCCAGAAAAACATTTACTTCTGCTTCATTGACTACATGAAAGCCTTTGACTGTGTGGATCACAACAAACTGGAAAATTATTAAAGAGGTGGGAATACCAGACCATCTTACCTGTCTCCTGAGAAACCTGTATGTGGGTCAAGAAGCAACAGTCAGAACCTTACAGGGAACAACTGACAGGTTCAAAATTGGGAAAGGAGTTTGGCAAGGCTGTATACTGTCACCTTGTTTATTTAACTTAAATGTACAGTACATCATGCAAAATGTTTGGCTAGATGAGTTACAGGCTAGAATCAAGTTTGCCAGAAATATCAATAACTTCAGATATACAGGTGATACCACTCTAATGGCAGAAATTGGAAAGGAACTAAAGAGCCTCTTGATGAGGGTGAATGAAGAGAGTGAAAAATCTGGCTTAAAACTCAATATTCATAAAACTAAAATCATGACCTCTGGACTCATCACTTCATGGCAAATAGAAGAGAAAAAAGAAAAAACAGTGACAGATTTTCTCTTTTTGAGTTCCATAATCATTATGGATGGTGACTGCAGCCATGAAATTAGAAGACACTTGCATCTTGGAAGGAAAGATATAACAAACCTAAACAGTGTATTAAAAAGCAAAGACATCACTGCTAAGAAAGGTCCATATAATCAAAGCTACGGTTTTTCCAGTAGTGTTATATGGATGTGAGTGGACCATAAAGAAGACTGAGCACCGAAGAACTGGTACTTTCTAATTGTGGTACTGGCGAAGACTCTTGAGAGTCCCTTGGACTGCAAGGAGATTTAAACAGTCTATCTTAAAGATAATCAACTCTGATTATTCATCAGAAGGACTGATGCTGAAGCTGAAGCTCCAATACTTTGGCCACCTGATGCGAAGAGCTGACTCATTGGAAAAATATCTTGATGCTGGGAAAGATTGAGGGCAGGAGAAGTGGGGAACAGAGGATGAGATGGTAGAACAGCATCACTGACTCAATGAACATGAACTTGGGCAAACTCCAGAAGACAGTGAGGAACAGGGTGGCCTGGCATTCTGCAGTTCATAGAGTTGCAAAGAGTCAGACAGGGCTTTGCAACTCAACACCAAAACCACTATAATTAATAATGTCTGCCTGAGCATTTGAATGGGTAAGCAGTGATCTTATGCCACTGCCCCAGCTCTAGAAGCAAACTGGTGAAGTTGCCCAAATTTTTCTTTAGCATTCCTAGTCCACCAAGTCTATCTCTGTCTCTTGCTGAGTTATTTCCTTCTTCTGACCTGCCCCATCCCAGATAATACCTCTGTGCATTAAGCATGGCCACCCATTTTCTGGATGAGGAAACTGAAATTCTGAAATATTCAGCAACATACCCAGCATCACAAAATTTTTACAGATAGAACAGAGGTTTTTAATCAGGTCTACTTGACACCATAGTTCCCACACTATAATGTTTAACATAAAAGGCAATAGTAAAGGTCTTCAACCAAAGAGAACAGCCCAACCTTCCTCTTTTTGTTAGGAGAAGCCTTCTGCCAATAGGTGCCCCATCTTTTCTTGTATTCAATCAGATGAAGTAGAAGGCTCTAAGGGGTCCAGCAAGGAGCCCTTCCTCCACTCCACAGCCTCCCCAGCAATTCCTCTGCCAGGCTTTGGCTCCCCTCTCTTAGGTACAGTCTCTCTCATCTCACCTACTTTTTATCCTTAAGCAGCTGTCTCTTGGAGAGGGCTGGAGACCACCTGGTAAAGAAAGAGCAAAATTCTAACTGGAACAGTGTCAAACCTCCAACTTATGGAAAAATCCATGGTGACTGAGCATTCCCACAGGCAGGGGGCTATAAATACGGGTCTTGGACCACAGCCTAGGCCTGGAGCCTGCTGACAAGGAGGTCTACCTGCCTGGATTGGCTAATACTTGCTCCCAAGGAGCAGTTCAGGATTTCTGAGTCCATTGTTGTTGTACATCTGGCCTCCTACTCCTGAAAGCTGAGACTCAGCTCTGAGAGTCTGGAAATCCAGACCCAGAGTCTATGACAAGTGGAATCTTCAACTTGCCCCTTCCTACCCCTGTGAAACTACCTAACTGGGCAGCTTGTTGCTGGTGCTGTGTTTTGTCACCAGCTGGGTGTGAGCAAGCAAGGGAAGAGTGACAAAGTCACCAAGACCTTCCTAAAAGCTAAGACTCTTCTCTTTTCCTCAGCTAAGACCCCAGCTCCCCAGGAATGCATGCATGCCTACCAGCTTACCATCCTCAATGATAGCCAATGCAGAGGTTCAGTGGGCCAGCTCTGAACCCAGCTAGACTTGACTTTAAATTCCTCACTGACAGGTATCTTAAATCCCATTCCCTAGAATCAGAGCCTGATATGGAGATTCATGAGTACATGATTTACAGAGGAAATGATCTCAAGAAAAAATGAAGGGAACTAGGATAGGAAGGGGGTAATGCTCAACAAAAGATGAGGTCTCAGCTGGAGTCTAACCTCCACCTGATCTCATGTGGGCTCTGCAGGGGCTCCTTAAAGGGAATTAACCCCTTTTAAGGAAAGCAAGTCAGACTCTTACATTCCTGTGTCAATCAGTCATTGTCCATCTTTGAAGAACAGGATGTGTGATGGAAGAGGACGACAAAAGTTCTCAGGAGCTTCTGGACAAGGATATCAGCCCAGAGAAGGTCTCAGATGCAAGCTTTAAGCCACTGCACTGGCAGCAGCTGGAGAAGGGGTTACTGGATGGGAAAAGAGAGCCAGCTGAGGTTCAAACATTAGCTATCACACTGAGCAATATTCAGCCAATTCCTCTATGAAACAAGCATAACATTTATCATGTGGGTGTGTTAGGAGGTAAACTCAAGGTTGCCAACACAAGGTAAGTTCTCAGTGGCTGCAAGCTACCATTCCTATTGCTTGGTGAAGTCATTTTAAGTCAGAAGGTTAGCTTGACTAGTCTGTGGGGCGCCCATACATTTGGACAAACATTATGCTGAATATTTCTGTGAGGGAATTTTGGATGAGAGTAATATTCCAATCCCAAAATAGGGCAATGCCAAACAGTGTTCAAATTACCAATTGTGCTCATTTCACGTGTTAGTAAGGTAATGCTCAAAATCCTTCAAGTTAGGCTTCAGCTGTACGTGAACCAAGAACTTCCAGATAAGCTGTGGTACATATATACAATAGAATATTACTCAGCCATAAAAAGGAACCCATTTGAGTCAGTTCTGATAAGATGGATGAACCTAGAGCCTATTATACAGAATGAAGTAAGTCAGAAAGACAAAAACAAATATCACACACTCTAATGCATATATATGGAATCTATAAAGAAGGTACTAATGAAATTATTTGCAGGGAAGCAATGGAGACACAGACATAGAGAACAGACTTACAAACATGGGAGGAGAGGGAGGAAGGAGAGGATGGAATGTATGGAGAGAGTAACATGGAAACTTACATTAGCATATATGAAATAAATAGCCAATGGGAATTTGCTGTATGACACAGGGAATTCAAACCAGGGCTCTGTAACAACACAGAGGGTTGGATGGGAGGCAAGTGGGTGAGAAGTTCAAGAGAGAAGGGATATATGTGTGCTTTTGGCTGATTTATGTTGATGTTTGGCAGAAACTAACACAATTCTGTAAAGCAATTATTCTTTGATTAAAAAATAAATAATTGGGACTTCCCTGATAGTCCAATGGCTATGGACTATGCTTCCAATGCAGGGGGCCCAGGTTTGATCCCTGCTTAGGAAACTAGATCCAACATGCCACAACTAAGACCCAGCAAAGCCAAATAAAATAAATAAAATTTAAAAATTAACTATTTTTTTCAAAAAAGAACTTCCAGATGTACAAGCTGGGTTTAGAAAAGACAGAGAAACCAGAGTTCAAATTGCCAACATTCACTGGATCATAGAGAAAGCAAGGGAATTGCAGCAAAACATCTACTTCATTGACTAAGCTAACGCCTTTGACTGTGTGGACCAGAATAAACTATGGAAAACTCTTAAAGAGATGGGAATGCCAGACCACTTTACCTGCCTCCTGAAAAACCTAAATGCAGGTCAATAACAGTTAGAACCAGACATGGAACAATGGACTGGTTCAAAATTGGGAAAGGAATACATTAAGGTTATATATTGTCACCCATGCTTATTTAGCTTATGCAGAGTACATCATGCAAAATTCTAGGCTGCATTACTCACAAGCTCAAATCAATATTGCCAGGAGAAATATCAACAGTCTCAGATATGCAGATACCATTCTAATGGTAGATAGTGAAGAGGAACTAAAGAGCCTCTTGATGAGAATGAAAGAGGAGTGAAAAAGCTGGATTAAAACTCAACATTTAAAAAAACTAAGATCACAGCATCCAGTCCCATCACTTCATGGCAAATAGATGGGGAAAAAGTGGAAGCAATGACAGATTTTATTTTCTTGGGCTCCAAAATCACTGTGGATGGTGACTGCAGCCATGAAATTAAAGACACTTGCCCCTTGGAGAGAGAGCTATGACAAACCTAGAAAGCATATTAAAAAGCAGAGACATCACTTTGCCGACAAAGGTCCATATAGTCAATATATGTATGGTCAATATTGGTTTTTCCAATAGCCATGTACAGATGTGAGAGTTGGACCATAAAGGTTGAGCAGTGAAGAATTGATGCTTTTGAATTGTGGTGCTGGAGAAGACACTTGAGAGTCCCTTGGACTACAAGGAGATCAAAACAAGCAATCCAAAAGGAAATCAACCCTGAATATTCATTGGAAGGATTGATGCTAAAGCTCCAATACTTTGGCCACCTGATGCAAAGAGCCAACTCATTTGAAAAGACTCAGATTCTGGGAAAGATTGAGGGCAAGAGGAGAAGGGGACAGCAGAGGATGAGATGGTTAGATAGCATCACAGACTTAATGGACATGAATTTAAGCGAACTATGGGAGATAGTGAAAGGTAGGGGAGCCTGGCATGCTGCAGTGCATGGGGTAGGAAAGAGTCACACATGACTGAACAACAACATTCAAATCAATGACTTTGAGTTGTTCAGTCGCTCAGTTGTGTCCGACTTTTTGTGACTCCATGGATTGCAACACGCCAGTCTTCCCTGTCCTTCACCATCTCCTAGAGTTTGCTCAAACTCATGTTCACTGAATCAGTGATGCCATCCAACCGTCTTGCCCTCTCTCATCCCCTAGTCCTCCTGCCTTCAATCTTTCCCAGCATCACAGTCTTTTCTAATCAGTTGACTCTTTGCATTAGGTGGCCAAAGTATTGGAGCTTCAGCTTTAGTTTCAGTCCTTCCAATGAATGAAGTCCTTCCACAGGGGCTTCCTTTGTGGCTCACCTGTAAAGAATCCACCCACAAGGCAAGAGACTTGGGTTTGATCCCTGGGTTGGGAAGTTTCCCTGGAGAAGAGAACGGCTACCCACTCCAGTATTCTGGCCTGGAGAATTCCATGGACTGTATAGTCTATGGGGTCACAAAGAGTTGGACATGACTTTCACTTCACTTCCAGTGAATATTCAGGGTTGGTTTTCTTTAGGACTGACTGATTCGATCTCCTTGCAGTTCAAGGGACTCTCAAGAGTTTTCTCACCACAGTTCAAAAGCATCATTTCTTTGGTGCTCAGCTTTCCCTATGGTCCAACTCTCATATCCTTACATGACTACTGGAAAAACTATAGCTTTGACAATATGGACCTTTGTCAGCAAAGTAATGTCTCTGCTTTTTAATAGGCTGTCTAGACTTGTCATAACTTTTTTCCCAAGGAGCAAACGTCTTTTAATTTCATGGCTTCAGTCACCATCTGCAGTGATTTTGGAGCCCAAGAAAATAAAGTCTGTCACTTTTTCCATTGTTTCAACATCTATTTTCCATGAAGTGATGGGACTGGATGCCATGATCTTAGTATTTTGAATGTTGAGTTTTAATCCAGCTTTTCCACTCTGCTCTTTCTCTTTCATCAAGAGGCTCTTTAGTTCTTCTTCGTGTTCTGCCATAAGGGTGGTGTCATCTGTGATTCTGAGGTTATTGATATTTCTCCCTGCAATCTTGATTACAGCTTAGCTTCATCCAGCCCAGCATTTTACATAATGTACTCTGCATATAAGTTAAATAAGCAGGATGACGATATACAGCCTTTACATACTCCTTTCCCAATTTGGAGCCAGTCCATTGTTCCATGTCCAGTTCTAACTGTTGCTTCTTGACCTGCTTACAGGTTTCACAGGAGGCAGATAAGGTGGTTTGGTATTTCCATCTCTTTAAGAATTTTCCACAGTTTGTTGTGATCCACACAGTCAAAGGCTTTAGTAGTCAATAAATAAGAAATAGATGTTTTTCTGGAATTCTCTTGCTTTTTCTATGATTCAACAGATGTTGGCTACTTGATCTCTGGTTCCTCTGCTCTTTCTAAATCCAGTTTGAATGTCTGGAAGTTCTCAGTTCACATACTGTTGAAGCCTGGCTTGGAGAATTTTGAGCATTACTTTTCTAGCATGTGAAATGAGTGCAATTGTGCAGTAGTTTGAACATTGCCCTTTGGCATTGCCCTTCTTAGGGATTGGAATGAAAATTGACCTTTTCCAGTCCTGTGGCCACTGCTGAGTTTTCAAAATTTGCTGGAATATTGAGTGCAGCACTTTCACAGCATCATTTTTTAGGATTTGAAATAGCTCAGCTAGAATTCTATCACCTCCACTAGTTTTGTTCATAGTGATGCTTCCTAAGGCCCACTTGACTTCACATTCCAGGATGTCTGGCTCTAGGTGAGTGGTCACATCATTATGGTTATCTGGGTCATTAAGATGTTTTCTGTATAGTTCTTCTGTGTGTTCTTGCCACCTCTTCTTAATATCTTCTGCTTCTGTTAGGCCCATGGTGTTTTGTCCTTTTTTGTGCCCATCTTTGCATGAAATGTTCCCTTGATATCTTTAACTTTCTTGAAGAGATCTCTAGTCTTTCCCATTCTATTGTTCTCCTCTATTTCTTTACATTTTTCACTTAGGATGGCTTTCTTATCTCTCCTTTATATTCTTTGGAACTCTGCATTCAGATAGGTATATTTTTCCTTTCCTCCTTGGCCTATCACTTTTCTTTTCTCAGCTATTTGTAAGGCCTCCTCAGACAACCTTTTTGCATTTCTTTTTCTTGAGGATGGTTTTGATCACTGCCTCCTGTACAATGTTATGAACCTCATGAACTCCTTATTGCCAAATTTGGACTTTAACTGAAGAAAGTTGGGAAAACCACTAGGCCATTCAGGTATGACCTAAATCAAATCCCTTATGATTATACAGTGGAAGTGACAAATAGATTCAAAGGATTAGACAGAGTGCCTGAAGAACTATGGACAGAAGTTCTTAGCATTGGACTTTGAGTAAAGCAGCGGATTTGAATAAAGTGTATTGCCTTCCATAATGTGAATGGGCCTCTTTAATTAGTTGAAGGCCTGAATACAGAAAAAAGCCTCATCTTCCCTGAACAAGAGGAAATTCTGCCAGCACTTGGCCTTTGGACTTGAACTGAAACATCATGTCTTACTTGGGTCTCTAGCCTGGTGGTCCATTCTGCAGATTTTGGACTTACTATGAGAGTCAATACATATAACACACATATATATACTTGTATTTTATACATTAAGATATATGTGTGTGTGTGTTCAGTCACTAAGCCATTGCAACCCCATAGACTACAGCACAGTAGGCTTCCCTGTCCTTCACCATCTCCCAGAGTTTACTCAAACTCATGTCCGTACAGTCAATGATGCCATCCAACTATCTCATCCTCTGTCACCTACTTCTCTTGCCCTCCTCCTTTCCCAGAATCAGGGTCTTTTTCAGTGAGTCAGCTCTTTGCATCAGGTGGCCAAAGTATTGAAGCTTCAGCTTTAGCATCAGTCCTTCCAATGAATATTCAGTGTTGATCTCCTTTAGGATTGACTGCTCTGATCTCTTTACTGTCCAAGGGACTCTCAAGAGTCTTCTCCAGCCTTGGAGAGAGTATGGCCCTCTTAGCACTTTGATTTCAGATTTGCAGCTTCTAAAGCTATGAGAGAATAAATTTCTGTTACTTTAAGTCTCCTGTCTGTGGTTCTTTGATATGGCAGTCCTAGGAAACTAATACAGTGAGTTTAGTAGATACTGCCTAACAGTTTACCAAAGTGCCACTCTCTAAATTTCTGAGAAAAGCCAAGGATTAGAGTCCATAAATTAATGTCCACATCCAGGTACTGCCCTCCTCAAGGATCTGTCAGGGCAGACAGCTGCACTTCCCCAGGCCAACCCTTCACCTTGAAATTACCACCATTGACCCTATCTAGAAACAAAATCTCAGAAAAGATTACTTATCTAAGGTCACACAGCTGGCGAGTATTGGGACCAAGACTTCAACTCAGACTGATTCTAAAGCCGGGTTTTTGTTACATTTAGGCCCTGAGGTGTATTCCCACCTGACACCACATTAGGTAGGCCACCAGGCAGACTCCTCCTCAGAGCCCTACCCTCTAGTTCACCCCATAGACGTCTCGTGCTATGAGTCAGAGCAGCTGGAGACTTTATGAGGGCTCTGATGTACTATCTGCTAACCTGATTATACAAAAAAAAGCCATATGTGAAACTCCCACTTTTATAACCACATAATTTATAAAGAAATAAGTGTACTTTTCCTGGGGCCTTTGCCTCTCCACCCTTCACGAGGGCTCAAAAATATCACAAAGATTTTAAAACACAACAGGATTATAGGTCACTGTGAAGCAAAACATTCATTTACCAAAGTCACACACACATACCCACAAAATGAATACAGATGACTTAGGGCAAAATTCATACAATCTGCTATCAAAAGGGAGCACTCTATGAAACTTCATTCTTTTAACAGAGAAAGAAACCAAATTCCAGTCTTGTACTAGATAACTTAACAATAAAATCCACTCACTTAATTAACTTCAACCTAAGTTTAATAATCCTGACCATGCATAAAATTTGTTTCCTCAGGATTCCTTTCCACAACCTTTTATCACTTTCTGTATCAATATCAGTTTGCTCTGCTTTTCCATTCAAAACAGTCAGCTCTAAAACATACTTTCTTTCTTTTCCCTCAATAAAATGTAATTTCACTCCTCATAACCTTCTTTACTGAAAATACACATTCTACTTTCCTACTGTATACTGAAATGCTTTGTTATTTCTACTAGCTTTAATTTCATGTTTAAATTACAATCCTCAATTCTTAAAATCTTAATATCTAGTGAAAACTAAGAAATAAGCAGTTATGAACTATCTTTTACTTTAGTATTCTGAAGATTGGTGAACATAAATTACCAGTAATAATTTCTTCTTTTTGTCAATGCAATTTTTATAACTTTAAAATTTTTATTAAAAGTTCAAATTTGTAGAAAATTTGCAAAATCAGAACAAAAATTCCTATACATCTTTCCCCAAAATGACTACTTATTGATATTTTGCTCCCTTCACTTCATGTCAATCTAATTTTATAAACATGCTACTGCAGAAGAAAATTATTTCATAGCAACTATAGTTAATCAATATTTTTTAAAATGGTTCAGCCTCAATTTAAAGAGAACACCACTTTGCTGCCAGGATCATCAAGTGGAAATTAACCCACAAGCTTGAATTGGAAAGTTCACTGGATTCAACCAAATCTGAAGCCCATACATAATTATGGGCAACCATCTATGTCAGGATACCCGAACGTTTCCAAAGTGACCAAGTTGATGTCCATTTCAATGTGAGTTTTATTGTTTTCTTTTTCAATGGAGAATCACTCTAATGGCTTTTGAAAAAAAGAAATTATTATTGTTAAAACAATATTTTATTTTGAAAAAAAAAAAACTCACAAATTATAAAAGACTCCTACTCAAAAAGTAATTGAATGCTAACAACCAATCCCACCAAACTTACCAGCAACAGCAACTATATGGTTATCACCATGAAATCCCTTTCTGTTGTGACATTTGAATCTCCATTTCCTCTAGAAATAACAAGAAGTTTCATTTTGATCATCTGGTATTTTTCAAAACTAACCATGAGAGCCAACGTGACCTCACAACCTTCCACCTCTGATTCCACAGATACAGCAGTGGACACATATCTGTGATTCACTTAAAGGGCTGCATATGGACAGGATCTTTTTGGGAACAAGAGAGACAGTTGGGTTAGAACTGGTTCATGTGGTGCATGAACTGTGAAAGGAAGGGCTAAAATCACAGTCCTGGTGCAGACTGGACAACACCTGGGTATAACTTTGTTAGAAGACATCACCTGAGTACACAGCCTTCCCTGGGAGAATATACTGTACAGATTCTTCACTGAGTAGTTAATCAGACACCTGAAAGAAAGCAGACGTATTTCCTGGCTTCTTTAACTTGTTTCTTATTGCCTGAAGTTCCTGAAAATACAACCTAGATTCCCCCAGTATCAGCCAATGAAGTCACATGAAAAGTTTGCTCTTATTGTTGGATTTCCAAGAGTAAAAGAATACAATCCATGTCTTCTCAATCATGAGGAAACCACTGTCACTGAATATCCCTGGGATACTTCCTACATCCAACCGACAAAGAGAGTGACAACCGAGGTTTTCTGATCAAAAACAAATGTGTCCCCTCGCTGAGAGATGGTGGCAGTGATAGTTGCCTTGCAGAGCCCCTCAGCATCCCTTAGTGAAGACAGGAAGTGATCATTGGTTGGGCTGAAGAGTACCCTGTAAGTTGACAGATAAAAGGAAACCACACAGCTTTGTCGTGTACAGTTGATACATCCTCTTAACAAGTCAGGCACTGGCTTACTATAAAGAAGAGTGGACTTCCCTGCATCCATTTAAAAAGACTTAGTCATCTCAGAGCACACAGGCTCCAGGGAACTCTATGTGTCGACTCTCACAGTGAGCATCATCTTATGGTCTGAGTGAAGGTTGACACATCATAGATGAAAAGCATATCTTCATCCTCAAAACCTGCAGGCAACAGCAGAAGGAAAATGTGCTGTCCAAAATAATAAAGCATTTTCCACTTTCCTCCATACTCTAGAGAAGACCAAGAAGAGCCTGCCAGATATCATTCAGCTCCCAATAAAGTGCCCCCATGGTGTGCCTTTCTCCATTCACTATCTCTCTGCAACTGTGCCAGTAGAATTCAATTTCTGATTTGACACAGTGGGCCTTTGTCACCTCACACATGCAAATTATGAATAATAGCATACAAAAAGGCTATATCAACCTCAGAAATGGTGGGGAGTGATCAGTGCAAAAAAAAAAGAGGAAAACAATAGAATGGGAAAGACTAGAAATCTCTTCAACAAAATTAGATATACCAAAGGAATATTTCATACAAAGATGGGCATAATAAAGGACAGAAATAGTATGGACCTAACAGAAGCAGAAGATATTAAAAGAGGTAGCAAAAATACACAGAAGAACTATACAGAAAAGATCTTCATGACCCAAATAATCACGATGATGTGATCACTCACCTAGAGCCAGACATCCTGGAATGCGAAGTCAAGTGGGCCTTAGGAAGCATCACCATGGTCAAAACTAGTGCAGGTGATGGAATTCCAGTTGAGCTATTTCAAATCCTAAAAGATGATGCTGTGAAAGTGCTGCACTCAATATGCCAGTTGATTTGGAAAACTCAGTAGTGGCCACAGGACTGGAAAAGGTCAATTTTCATTCCAATCCCAAAGAAAGGCAATGCCAAAAAATATTCAAACTAATGCACAATTGCATTCATTTCACACACTAGAAAAGTAATGCTCAAAATTCTCCAAGCCAGACTTAACCATGAACTTCCAGATGTTCAAGCTGGATGTAGAAAAGGCAGAGGAACCAGAGATCAAATTGCCAATATCCACTGGATCATCGAAAAAGCAGGAAAGTTCCAGAGAAACATCTACTTCTGCTTTATTGACTACTCCAAAGCCTTTGACTGTGTGGAGCACAAAAAACTGTGGAAAATTCTTAAAGAGATGGAAATACCAGACCACCTTACCTGCTTTCTGAGAAATTTGTACTCAAGTCAAGAAGTAACAGAAAGAACTATACATGGAAAAACACAATGGTTCCAAATAGGATAAGGAGTATGTTAAGTCTGTATATTGTCACCCCGCTTATTTAACTTACATGCAGAGTGCATCATGAGAAATGCTGGGCTGAATGAAGCACAAGCTAGAATCAAGATTGCCAGGAGAAATATCAATAACCTCAGAATCATAGATGATACCACCCTTATGGCAGAAAGCGAAGAGAAACTAAAGAGCCTCTTGATGAAAGTGAAAGAGGAGAGTGAAAAAGTTGGCTTAAAACTCAATTCAAAAAACTAAGATCATGGCATCTGGTCCCATCACCTCATGTCAAAGAAATGGGGAAACAATGGAAACAGTGACAGACTTTATATTGGGGGGCTTCAAAATCACTGCAGATAGTGACTGTAGCCATGAAATTAAAATATGCCTTCTCTTTGGAAGAAAAGCTATGACAAACCTAGACAGCCTGTTAAAAAGCAGATATATCACTTTGACAACAAAGGTCCATCTAGTTAAGGCTATGGTTTTTCCAGTAGTCATGTATGGATGTGAGAGTTGGACCATAAAGAAAGCTGAGTGCTGAAGAATTGATGCTTCTGAACTGTGGTGTTGGAGAAGACTCTTGAGAGTCCTTCAGACTGCAAGGAGATACAACCAAGCCATCCTAAAGGAAATCAGTCCTCAATATTCATTGGAAGGACTGATGCTGAAGCTGAAACTCCAACATTTTGGCCACCTGATGCAAAGAACTGACTCTTTGGAAAAGACCCTGATGCTGGGAAAGATTGAAGGCAGGAGGAGAAGGGGATAACAGAGGATGAGAGGGTTGGATGGCATCACCTACCTGATGGTCATAAGTTTGAACAAGATCTGGGAGTTGGTGATGGACAGGGAAGCCTGGCATGCTGCAGTCCACAGGGTCACAAGTAGTCAGACATATCTGAGCAGCTGAACTAGGAGTGAAAGCAGGGTATTGTGCGTGATCCCAGCACACAGCACCACCACAGGGGTGGACCGACCACCTAAACTATGCCTCCTGCCCAACCCTATCAGGGGTAATTTCTAAAAACATCTCAAGGTGACACCAAACATTTTCATTAACAGTCCTAAATACTTTTGTTTCTTTGTTTAGTAATTGCTCTCTTAGTATCTTATTTTATTTGGGAATGACTGACATATTCATAAACTTCTGTCATTTCAACGAGCCAAAGTTCATTTTAAGTAGACATTTAAACAGACATTTCTTCCTAAGAAATCATTTTAAGTAGACTCATGTCAATGTATGGCAAAACCAATACAGTATTGTAAAGCAAAATAAAGTAAAAATAAAAAATTTAAAAAAAAAAACAAATAATTCAGGATGAACCTTTTTTTCCATTTTATTTCCTTATTTATGTATCTTTGGCTGCAATGGGTCTTGGTTGCTTTTGTACAAGCTTTCTCTAGTTGCGAGAGTGAAGTCTAATCTTTGTGTTGCGCAAACTTCTCATGGCAATGGCTTTTCTTGTTGCATAAGCTCTGGGCACAAAGATTTTAGGAGTTTCAGCCTGTGGGCTCAGTAGTTATGGCTCATGGACTCTAGAGCACGGGCTCAGTTATTGTGGCACACAGGCTTAGTTTCTCTGAGGCATGTGGGATCTTCCCAGACCAGGAGTCAAATCCATATACCCCACATTGGCAGGCAGATTCTTATCCACTGTGCCACCAGGGAAGTCTCCAAGTAGTCATTTCTAAAATATAATTATTCTGAAAGAATAAAAGCTTATTTACCTTAAAGTTTCATCATATCAAGTTATTTTCCTTGCAACAGATATATTGACTGGTTGTTGATTAGTCACTAAGTTGTGTCTCTCTTTTGAGACCCTATGACCTGTAGCCCACGAGGTTCCTCTATCCATGGGATTGCCCAGGCAAGAATACTGGAGTGGGTTGCCATTTCCTTCTCCAGGGGATCTTCCAACCCAGGGATCAAACCTGCATCTCTTACATCTCCTGCATTGGCAGGAGGATTCTTTACCACTGAGCCACCAGAGAAGCCCCTCAGAAGATATAATAAGATCTTATTTGACTTCTATTAAACCTAGATACAATAAAGTATTATACTGATACTTAATGTTGATGACTCTAAAGACATGTCTATATTACTTAAAACTTTAGTACCAGATGTCATTTAATATTGAATATTTCCCAGTATGAGTGAATCTGAAAGTCGTTTTGGCTGGTTTCTTTTATATTTAATTTGTAAACACTTTCAAATTAAAATGAGCTCTTTATAAATTCAATTTTGATAATACTTTCTGGAGGTAAAGATATCTCATATGTGTAATGTGTATACAGACCTATAAATGGGCAAAACTAGAGATCTCATGGCTTACCATTAGAAAGAAAACTTAGTCATAAATCAGGTATTACAATATAAGCTTACTATTTTACAAAGAACAATTAGAATCATTAAAGTTGCTTGCTCAGAAGACTAGGTTTTATTCTTTGAAAAGCTTGGCTGAGGGAGCATTCCCAGTGGCTTGAACAGCCACTTTGTCATTTTTCTCCCTTGGTTTCAAGTTCTGCCTGATTGAGCTAATTAGGCTCAGCCTCAGCTCCATGTGGCCTCTGTTTCCATTTCTGGTCTGTAGAGATTTATAAGTGATCAACAGTTGCTTTAGTTCCCCAAAGAACTGGTCTGTCACCTGCTGCTGCTGCTGCTAAGTCGCTTCACTCATGTCCAACCCTGTGCAACCCCATAGACAGCAGCCCACCAGGCTCCTCTGTCCCTGGGATTCTCCAGGCAAGAATACTGGAGTGGGTTGCCATTTCCTTCTCCAATGCATAAGATGAAAAGTGAAAGTGAAGTCACTCAGTCATGTCCAACTCTTTGCAACCCCATGGACTGTAGCCTACCAGGCTCCTCCATCCATGGGATTTTCCAGGCAAGAGTACTGGAGTGGGTTGCCATCTCCTTCTCCGGTCTGTCACCTAGATGAATTTAAAAGATTGATTTGTCTGACTATATATCAGTGAAAAGATTTCTAACTAAACTGAAATTTATGAATTCTGTCTTCTAGAGTTTAATTAATCATGCCTTCAAAAGACTGTATAGGAGATTCAGCAAAGATCTTTCACCTTCCTAAGTTTACAAGTTAAACCCAGAGCAAAAGTTACTAATTTTACTTTAATTAACCCCTGAATGCTAGTTTCTAGTTTTTAATTATTTGTATGGGTCAGATTATCCTATTGGTTTCTTTTAGTATGTTGAGTTAATACTTCCTGAGGGGCAGATTGTATGCCTTGTTTTATAATAACACACAGGGGAAGCATTTCTCAGCAAAACATGTCTATCCCACAACATCATTAAACAAAAGAGATTGAAGGTGAAAGGAGAAGGGGACAATAGAGGATGGGATGGTTGGATGGCATTAACTTAGTGGACATGAGTTTGAGTAAACTCTGGAAGTTGGTGATGGACAGGGTGGCCTTGTGTGCTGCAGTCCATGGGGTTGCAAACAGTCAGACATGACTGAGTGACTGAACTGAACTGAACTGATATATATGCAAATTTTTGTATACTTTATCCCAATCTTATCAACTTTTATACAGTTAAATTTAGCTTTCATTAGGATCCAGTCAACAAGTTCAATCTTGTAGAAGTCTAGAAGCTTTTCTCCTTTATTCCCTGTCCATTTTATCTAATTTTATATAAAATACTCTGGGATCCCCAGAGGGGGTGAGAAATGAAATATTTCCTGCCATATCCATAAACACGGATGTCACAATCACCAGCAATTGCAGCCACCACAGATGGTGAGCTGGTGCGCCCTGAGGGAACTCAGGAAGATAATAATTCTTGCCATATAGCAGCCATCAGACAGTTCAGTTCAGTTCAGTTCAGTTGCTCAGTCGTGTTGGACTCTTTGCAACACCATGGACTGCAGCATCCCAGGCCTCCCTGTCCATCACCAACTTCTGGAGCTTACTCAAACTCATGCCCATTGAGTTGGTGATGCCATCCAACCATTATCCTCTGTCATCCCCTTCTCCCGCCTTCAATCTTTCCCAGCATCAGGGTTTTTACAAATGAGTCAGTTCTTCGCATCAAGTGGCCAAAGTATTGGAGCATCAGCCCTTCCAGTGAATATTCAGGACTGATTTCCTTTAGGATGGACTGGTTTGATCTCCATGCTGTCCAAGGGATTCTCAAGAGTCTTCTCCAACATCAGTTCAAAAGCATCATTTCTTCGGCACTCAGCTTTCTTCACAGTCCAACTCTCACATCCATACATGACTATTGGAAAAACCATAGCTTTGTCTACATGGACCTTTGTTGGCAAAGTAATGTCTCTGCTTTTTAATAGGCTGTCTAGGTTGGTCATAACTTTTCATCCAAGGAACAAGCATCTTTTAATTTCATGCCTGCAGTCACCATCTGCAGTGATTTTGGAGCCAAAAAAAAAAAATAGTCTGTCACTGTTTCCACTGGTTCTCCATCTATTTGCCGTGAAGTAATGAGACCAGATCCCATGATCTTAGTTTTCTGAATGTTTTGTTTTAAGCCAACTTTTTCACTCTCATCTTTCACTTTCATCAAGAGGATAATAATTCTTGCCGTATAGCAGCTATCAGACAGTACCCACTCCCTATGTTGAGCCCTGAGGAAACTCAGAATGTGAAAACAGAGGATACTGGTCCCAGATAGCTGAGGTGCATATCAAAGGAATGCTTCAGTGAGACACACTCTTGCATCTTCCCGAACATAGAAAAGCACAAAATTCCTTACCTTTGGATATCTGGTTTTCTTTAGCAATAATCTTTTGAAGTCCAAACTACTTTGTTGCAAAACTTCCATACAAACTGGCTCCTCCCCTTACCTCCTCAGAGAGTTCTATCAGGGTTCTTTGAGATGCTCTCTCTCAGCCTAAAGTCCTAAAAATTCCCCCTGAATAAAACATAACTCTCAACTTTTTTTAAGTCAACAGAGGTTTGAGTCAAGGAATTCAGGCTCTTGGCCTAACTGTTGTCCCAAGTAATTGTTGGTTAAGCATCTCAGTGTAAAAAAATTTTTTCTAGCCTCTTAAATATATATTTTAAAAACTGGGGTAAATAGAGCAGACTCATGTGACTTTTAATGTTGGAGATTAGTAGGGGATTCCTTTTGGCCCATTTAATCTTAGTTAATATAATATCAAAACCTTGTGTTTTAATCACATACATGTCTATTTTATTTATCCCATTTTAATCCCATCTGAAGATTTCTTTATTCATTTGAGATAAGCCCTTTTTAAAATTTCTTTCTTGTCCCAAAAAGTATCTAGACTTTTCTTACAGGTTTTTTTTTTTCTTGTTAACATTCATTATTCTAATGTTTTATTGGCACCTGTAAAACCCATTGAGGGGAAGCGAAGACCACAAATAAAGCTTCCCAAACTGGTTTTTCTTACTTGCTTTAAACTAAAGTTTGTAGGTTAACCATTAAACATATTTCTTTTTTCTCCCTTTAATTTGATTTTTATACAAGTACCAATAAAAGAGCTATTTATAATGAGAGTGCTCTAAAAATTTACCAATTTAGAAGTTTCTCCAGCTTAAAGGATCCATATTTGGCTATTAATGAGATATATATTAATAGTAATTCAAACCATTTTTTTGGTGTTTTTTTTTTTAATTTATTTTTTATTTTACTTTACAATTCTCTATTGGTTTTGCCATACATTGACATGAATCCACCACGGGTGTACATGCGTTCCCAAACATGAACCCCCCTCCCACCCCCCTCCCCAGGCTTTTCCATAAAAGAATGGGGGAGGATGTCACCTAAATAAAAATATCCAGAAAGTTTACTCTTAAAAATAGTATGACAGAATTCAAGATTTCTACACACACACACATACACAAAACCCCCTAAGAAGATCAGGTAGAACATTTTCATCTCAAAGACACAAGAAGAGAAATGCAAGTTTCCCCTAGAAAGCCTTTGTTTACAGTAAGAATTCTGAAAAACTATTTTTATCAAGCCAATGTTTTAAACTTAACTATGTATGCAATAAAACAGCCCCCTCATTTTTAAGGTGGATTTCCTTTAATTCCCAGTGAAAGTACTTGTAAATTTTGCCGGTATATAAACCTGGGTGGGATATTAGGTGGGGACTGGAAATATGTCTTTCTTGTTTTGAAAACTTTTATTCCCCATTCAGAGGTCAGTTTGTCAAAATAATATCACTAGTGTAGCCAGCTCAAGGGAAAAAGACAGGCCAGTCTTCTTAATTACCCAATCCAACACTACTCAGTCTTTTTAGTGAACAAAGCCTTCCCAGTCCTTCAACCAAGGATAAACCAGTCAGTCTAAACTGAGTAAAATCTTCCTAGTGGCTTTCACTGAGGATAATCCACTCAGTGTCTAAACTGAGCCCCAGTGTTTTTCAACCAGGCTCCCCTATTATCTTTCAATTGCGGGGATCACTCCCCAATATCTTTCAACTGCAAAACAAATTACGTGTTAGACACTGCCAAAAAAAACTCAGGATCATCAACCAAAAATAGGGAGATCTGAGAACCAGTAGTGAAGTGAAGTGAAAGTCGCTCAGTCATGTCTGACTGTTTGCAACCCCGCAGACTGTACAGTCCATGGGATTCTCCAGGCCAGAATACTGGAGTGGGTAGCCTATTCCTTCTCCAGGGGATCTTCCCAACCCAGGAATCGAACCAGTGTCTCCTGCATTGCAGGCGGACTCTTTACCAGCTGAGCTATCAGGGAAGTCCTGAGAACCAGTAGAAACTCACCCAATTCATCTGGACTCTCCAAGGAGACAGATAGGCACAGGAGGCCTCTGCTGGTATCAAGGCTCTGGATCCTTATAGAGTTCAGGCAAAGGAGAGAAAGTTGCTCTGGTCCCTTCATGGTCACCATAACTATCAACTGAAAAAAAAAAAAGCACAACCTAAAAGCTGAGAGTTATGTTTTCTTTTTTTAATATATATATTTTATTGAAGTATAGTTGACTTACAATGTTTCAGGCACACAGCAAGGTGATTCAGTTATACAAATACACATATATTATTTTTGAAATTATTTTCCATCATAGGTTATTATAAGATATTGACTATGGTTCCCTATGCTGTACAGTAAACCTTTGTTGCTTGTTGTATATACACTTTTAATTAAAAATCTAGCATTCTGTTCATACTAAGTCAAACAAGTGGAATCAAAATGTCATAACTTTTTAATTTAGGCAAAAATTCATATGCTTTCTAAAATATATATTATAAATATTTATATATATATACACAAAAGTTTTTCTACTATGCTTGATAAAAGCTTGAGAAAGAACCTCAAAAAAAAAAAAAAGAACAGATGGGAAAATTGGAGAACATAAAGTAAGTGAAGTGGGAGCACTGGATATGAAATAGAAAAAGTGAGACAAACATAAAAGTAAAAGATCATCATAGAGTCCACTTGTTTTTAAACATGACTGCTCATTAGAAACATATCTGGAGCTCTAGAGAAAAAAGGCAACATCTGAGCATTTGTATTTTTCAAAAAATTTCCATATAATTCTGATAAGCATCTGGATTTTAAAAAGTGATTGCAGGTGTTTGTTTGTTTTTTTTTAGATGCTAGTTTTAGTGATATAGAGTTCTATTATTTTTCTGTTGACCAATCATGATACAATGATATTAAGTGAATAACAGAAACATAACTGCATGAGACAGGGTGTTCTGAGCTGGTGCACTGGGATGACCCTGGGGGATGGGATGCAGAGGGAGGTGGGAGGGGGGTTCTGGATGGGGAACACATGTGCGCCTGTGGCTGATTCATGTCGATGTTTGGCAAAAACCACTACAATCTTGTAAAGTAATTAGCCTCCAATTAAAATAAATTAATTTAAATTTTTTAAAAGTTACATAACCACAAAAGAAAAAGACATTTATCAGTTTTCACAATCAATAACCAGACAAAATAAGAAAAAGATAATTACAATTGCAAACCATAATGGGAACATGATTAACAACAATTTAAAATAAGTACGTACAATTGGGGTGGGGGGTGAGAAGGAAATGGCATCCCACTCCAGTATTCTTACCTGGAGAATCCAAGGGACAGAGGAGCCTGGTGGTCTGCCATCTATGGGGTTGGAAAGAGTCGGACACAACTGAAGTGACTTAGCAGCAGCAGCAGCAGGGAGCAGGGTCAAGCAGAGTGATGTGGTAAATGGAAGTTCATACAGGCACATGTTTTCATCCACCCAGTCAGTCTGTGTCTTTTAGTTGGTGCATTTAATCCATTTGCTTAAGGTAATGATTGATATATATGATCCCATTACCGTTTTCCTAATTGTTTTGGGTTTATTTTCTGTAGGTCTTTTCCTTCTCTTGCGTTTCCTGCCTAGAGAAGTTCCCTTAGCATTTGTTGTAAAGCTGGTTTGGTGGTGCAGAATTCTCTTAATTTTGCTTATCTGGAACCTTTTGATTTCTCCATCAAATCTGAAGGAGAGTCTTGCTGGGTAGAGTAGTCTTGGTTGTAGGTTCTTCCCTTTCATCACTATAAATATATCATGCCATTCCCATCTGGCTTGCAGAGTTTCTGTTGAGAAGTCAGCTGATGGCCTGATGGAAGTTCCCTTGTATGCTATTTGTTTCTTTTCCCTTATTGCTTTTAATATTTTATCTTTGTCTTTAATTTTTGACAGTTTGATTACTATGTATCTTGGTATGTTTCTCCTTGTTTATTCTTTTTGAGACTCTCTGTGCTTCCTGGATTTGGTTGATTATTTCCTTTCCCATGTTCAGGAAGTTTTCAGCTATTACCTCTTCAAATGTTTTTTCTTTTTTTAATTTAAATTTATTTATTTTAATTGGAGGCTAATTACTTTACAATATTGTTTTGGTTCTGCCACACATCAACATGAATCTGCCACAGGTATACACATGTTCCCCATCATTAACCCCCCTCCCACATCCCTCCCTGTACCATCCCTCCGGGTTATCCCAGTGCACCAGCCACAAGGATCCTATATCAAACCTGGACTGGCTATTCGTTTCTTGTATGATATTATACATGTTTCCATGCCATTCCTCCAAATCATCCCACCCTCTCCCTCTCCCACAGAGTCCAAAAGACTGTTCTATACATCTGTGTCTCTTGCTGTCTTGCATACAGGGTTATCATTACCATCTTTCTAAATTCCATATATATATGTTAATATACTGTATTGGTGTTTTTCTTTCTGGCTTACTTCATTCTGTATAATCGGCTCCAGTTTCATCCACCTCACTAGAACTGATTCAAATGTATTCTTTTTAATGGCTGAGTAATACTCCATTGTGTATATGTACCACAGCTTTCTTATCCATTCCTCTGCTGATGGACATCTAGGTTGCTTCCATGTCCTGGCTATTATAAAGAGTGCTGCGATGAACACTGGGGTACATGTGTCTCTTTCAATTCTGGTTTCCTCGGTGTGTATGCCCAGCTCTTCAAATATTTTCTCAGGTCTTTTCTCTCTCTCTTCTCTTTCTGGGACCCCTATAGTGAGAATGTTAGAATTTAATGTTGTCCCATAGGTCTCTTAGACTCTCTTCATTTCTTTTCGTTCTTTTTTCTATATTCTGTTCTGTGTCAGTGATTTCCACCATTCGGTCCTCCAGGTCATTTATCCATTCTTCTGCCTCAGTTATTCTGCTATTGATCCTTTCTAGTGTGTTATTCATCTCTGTTTGTTTGTTTTTTAGTTCTTCTAGGTCTTTGGAAAACATTTCTTGCATCTTCTTCATTCTTTTCCCAAGATCCTGTATCATCTTCACTATCATTATTTTGAATTCTTTTTTGGGACGTTTGCCTATCTCCACCTCCCTTAGTTGTTTTTCTTGGATTTTACCTTGTCCCTTCATCTGGGACATAACTTTCTGCTTTTTTCATTGTGATTAACTTTCTGTGATATGGTTTTTATTTTAGCCTCTGTGGGACTGTGCTCTTTTTGCTTCTGTCTGCCCTCTGATGGGTGAAGCTAAGAGGCATGTGTAAGCTTCTTGATGGGAGGGACTGGTGATGGGAAAAACTGGGTCTTGCTCTGGTGGGCAGGGCCTTGCTCAGCAAAGCTTTAATCCAATTATCTGCTGTTGAGTGATGTTGCACTCCCTCCCTGGTAGTTGTTTGGCCTGAAGCAACACAGCCTGGGGTCTACAGGCTCTATGGTAGGGTTAATGGTGAATTCCAAGAGGGTTTATACCAAGAGGGACCTTCCAGTGCCCCCATCCCTTTGGTGAGTCCCAGCCAACTCACGCCTCCATAGGAGGCCCTCTAACACTAGCAGGTAGTTTTGACTCCTATGAGGTCACTGCTCCTCTTCTGTGGGTCTTGGTGCATGCAAAATTTTATTTGTGCCCTCCAAGACTGGAGTCTCTGTTTCCCTCAGTCCTCTGGAAGGCCTACAATCAAATCCCACTGGTCTTCAAGGTCACATTCCCTGGGGATTCCCAGTCCCTTTGTCAGATCCCCAGGCTGGGAAGCCTGAGGTGGGGTTCAGAACCTTCACAATAGTGCAAGAACTTCTTTGGCATTATTGTTCTCCAGGCTGCGGGTCACCCACCCAGCAGATATGGAATTTGATTTTACTGTGATTGTGCCCCCCCTATCGTCTTGCTGAGGCTTCTTCTTTGTCTTTGGACATGGGGTATCTTTTTTTTTGGTGGTTCCAGCATCCTCCCATCAATGGTTGTTCAACAGCTAGTTGCAGTTTTGGTGCTCTCACAGGAGGAGATGAGCTCACATCCTTCTACGCTGCCATCTTGAACCAGAACTGACAGTTATGTTTTTTCAGCAGATATTATTAGGACTTCAAGCCTAGGAGGCTGGCTTTCACATTAACTCTAAGAAAACTGTTCTGAAGAGGAAGTGAGGGGTTGGGGGAGCCAGGATATACAGAAGTTTTTGCAAAAATACCACATAGTCAGAACAAAAGGCTACTGCTTTGTTTCTGTTTGGGGGAGGTTGAGAATACTTTATTAGTTTCTGTATCAAACTCATTAGATAAGATCTTACATATTTAATACCATTAAATACATTGCCCCTATACAAATGGAAAAAATTATGTTAATGTTTCTAGACCAATATGGCTGTTAATTTCTTTTTTGTTTTTTATTATATAAACCACGTGCCAGGGCATATTAGTTATCTATTGCTGTGTTACAAATTATCCTAAAACTTAGCAGCTTAAAATAACAATACTGACACAGTCTCACCCAGTTTGGGAGGGTCAGAAATTTGGAAGTGGCTTAACTGGGTGGTTGTAGCTCAGTGTCTTCTATGTGATTGCAGCCAAGAGGTTGGCCAGGGTTGGGGACATCAGAAGGCTTGACTGGGGCTGGAGGGTCCATTTTCAAGTTGGCTCTTCCATGCAACTGGCCAAATAGTGCTGGCCATTGGCAGGAGACCTCAGCTCCTCACCTTGTAGACCTGCCCAGAGGGCTGGTTGAGTGTCCTCCTGACATGGCAGCTGTTTTTCCGAGAGAAAAGGATCCAAGAGAGAACAAGATGGAAGCGGCAGTGTCTTTTGTGACCTAGCTTTGGAAGTTACACATTGACATTTCCACACTGGTTACACAGCCCAGCCCTAGTGTGTGTGAGAGGGGAACACAGGAGGCCAGGCTCACTGGAGCCATACTGGAGGCTGGCTGCCACACAGGGACTCTGTTGGCCACTTACATATATTGCTTCTAATTCTCATAACACTGCTAAGGGCTGGGTTTTTGGTCCTCGCTGAATGGATAAATAAACATCCCAAAGTAATTAAGTGTCTTGGGACTTCCCTGGTGGTTCAGTGGTTAAGAATCCGCCTGCCAAATGCAGAGGATTCCGGTTCAGTCCCTGGTCTGGGAGGATTCCTCATGCCAAGGGGCAACTAAAACCATTCTCTACAACTATGGAAGCCCACACGCCTAGAGCCCATGCTCCAAAATAAGAGAAGCCACCACAATGAGAACTTCATACTCTGCAGCTAAAAAGTAGCTCCTGCTTGCCTCAGCTAGAGAAAGCCCGAGTGCAGCAACAAAGACCCAGCACAGCAATATGGCTGTTAATTTCTGTACAATGCCAACCAACATGTACAACTGGGATATTTTTCCAAAGTTGACAGCACAGCTGAAGTTTCTAAAAATTCAAGTTAGATGTAGATAGATTCATTTATTCATATAAAAGACCAATAGCAATATGTTATACATCAGTATGATCCACAGCTTTTCCAGGTTCTGCAGTCATCTGAACAAAATTATAGAGACATCCAGCACACTCCATTTAAAAAAAAAAAAAAGATGAAAAACAAAACTCCAGAAAATAGCAAAGTTCTGTTACTGTTGTGGTACTTGGCACCATTTTTTATTAGCTTTTCAATCATCATCTGGAAAGAAAAAATTCTAGAACAATGTCATTAAAAATAGCTGTGGTAAAGCATAGTCACTATTACATATCATAAAGCAGGTACAAGATATTTTACATTCACAGAAGTATGATACAGTACTGTCCTACATCTATAATATTAGTAGATGTAATTTAAAAGATTTTATTTGAGACTTGATTCTAGTTTTGCAGCAGAGGACCCAACAGATGGCTATGACATAGCTCTGGCTACTGTTATAAAAAGAAAACTAGATATCTCAAGTTAAGGAGTTTATCACTTTTCTATGTGTGGAAAGATGCAAGAGTCTGGGCTCACAGAAGTCATTCCTTTGATGTGCACCTCAGCTATCTGGGATCAGAATCCTGTGTTTTCTCAGCCTCAGTTTCCTCAGGCTGCACCTTTGGTGGTAGCTACAGTCTGATGGCTGCTAGATGCTTGGCATTCCTTGTTTCCTTCCTGAACTCCCTCAGGGCTCACCATTAAGGGTGGTTGCAATTGCTGATGACTGTGACATTCTTCGTTCACCGAGATGGCAGTTTATTTCTCACTGTCCGATCCCCTTTAACAATCTCTTTCTCGGTATTCAGGGTGAGGGATTGGCAGTTTTTTTCTCTCTGATCTCTATCTCCTTCCCTGCTTCTTCCTTCCTTTCCTGTGCACCCCAGGAGCTTTCCTCATGGGCAGACATGTCACTGGAGACATTGCAATGAGCAGGACCACAGTTCCTACTTCTTCCAGTCTATAATTGAATCTCCATCTTCTTCCAGTTGCCTAAATGCCATTGCTCCCTGAGGGCCCAGTCTGTAGCACTCCTCTCTCTCTCTCCATAAGACTCTCCCATAAGTAAAGAAATCTTTAGGGTATATGACTGCAAGTGGAAGCACTGGGTCATAGAACACTTTGTCTTCTACTCTGTAAGATATTTGGAGAAGGCAATGGTAACCCACTCCAGTATTCCTGCCTGGGAAATCCTATGGACGGAGGCTGCAGTCCATGGGGTCGCAAAGAGTGAGACACGACTAAAGTGACTTAGCAGCAGCAGCAGCAGCTGTAAGATATTATCAAATTGCTCTCCAAAGTATTATACCAATGTACATTCCCTCCAGCCAAGTGTAAGTTTATCTGCTACTTTACAAATGTTTTTGTGGACACTGTTGCTGCCTCACACAGATCCCCTTTACAATCTGATATACCCTGTTATAGCTCTTGGGCACATTGGCTGCTAATGGCTCCCAGATGCCCTTTGCTGGACAACTGCCCTTGACAATAGGAGTCTCCTATCTTGTATTCCCTGCAGTAGGCCTCTACACATTTTTGTTTTTTAAGTTGGGTCCAAAATGGAAAAAAAAAAATGGAAGCAAGAGAAGGACACCATAGTGTCTGTCTCTTCCAGGATTGGTCCTCCCAAACTCCAGGGTAAAGGAAGACATGGGAAAAAGAAAAGGAGGAAGAAAGAAAGGATTTCAAGGAGGAGGAGAATGGGTAATGCTGGTTTAAATCTGCTCTCCAGGGCAGATGGGCAGGAGGATGGGAGCTGGGCAAACCTCTCTTTGCAGATGTCAAGGATACTGAAAACCCACATCGCCTCCTGCCAAGAAAAGCCTTTTCTGCCTCTGTCATCTACTCACCCACTCCTCATTCATACACTTGTCTTCTCTTTCTTTTTTAGCTATTTCCCTGAGTCCTTTCACTCTTCTTATTTGTTCACTGTTTCTGTCTCCAGTCCAGAGAACTGCTCAGTGCCAAGCAGCAGCTCAACGCTTGTTACATGAATTCATGGATGAATCTCACTTGATATGCAAGGATTTTTAATAAAGAACAAAATGTTTTATAGAAGTTGCAAGTTTACTATTTCTTCCTCAAGCTGTTGCTAAACCCTACACTTACTCATCGCACACAGTGAAAAGTGAAAGTTACAGTCCCTCAGTCATGTCTGACTCTTTGCAACCCCATGGACTGCAGCCTGCCAGGCTCTTCTGTCCATGGGATTTCCCAGGCAAGAATACTGGAGTGGGTTGCCATTTCCTTCTCCAAGGGATCTTCCCTACCCAGGGATTGAGCCCAGGTCTCCCAAACACAAGCACTTCCAAATGTGAAACTGCAGCCCTATTTCCCATAAGAAACCTAGCTTCTCCTTTTTCGTCTCCCTGGTCTCAGAGCCTTGCCTCTTCGTCTCTCTCTGCAATCCTGGACACTTAGGGAAGGCTCTACCAACCATCTGGTCTGCCTGGAGCCACAGACCACTTGCCCTTCCATTTTTTTTCATCTTGCGCACCTTCCTGGTGGTTTTTAAGATGTCTGTCTATAAAATCCATTGGCTTCACTTCTCTGCAGTCCTACCTCAAATAGGGCCACTTCCTTAGACACAGACACATCCTACCTGTTTTCTCCTTAAAATTCCTCTTGTTCCTTCCAGATCCTATCACGATTCCATTCACTCCATCTCACTCCCCAAAGCCACATGTGAGTGAGCATGGGCACACACACACATTCTTTCTCTCTGTGTGTATTTATATACCAATAATTTGTTGATAATATATTATATACAAATTGTATAAATATATGATATGTATGCTGATGCTCAGTTTCCCAGTTGTGTCCAACTCTTTGCCACCCCATGGACTGCAGCATGCCAGGCCTCCTTGTCCTTCACCATCTCCCAAAGTTTGCCCAAGTTCATGTCCGTTGTCTTGGAGATGCCATCCAATCATCTCATCCTCTGACACCCTCTTCTCCATCTGCCCTCAATCTTTCCCAGCATCAGAGACTTTTCTAATGAGTTGGCTGTTCGCATTCCATGAGCAAAATACTGGAGCTTCAGCATCAGTTCTTCCAATGAGTATTCAGGGTTGATTTCCCATAAGATTGACTGGTTTGATCTCCTTGCTGTCCAAGGGACTCTCAGGAGTCTTCTTCAGAACCACAGTTTGAAGGCCTCAATTCTTTGGCACCCTGCCTTCTTTATGGTCCAGCTCTCACAACCATACATGACCACTGGGAAGACCATAGCCTTGACTATACAGACCTTTGTCAGCAGAGTAATGTCTCTGGTTTTCAACACACTGTCTAGGTTTGTCATAGCTTTCCTACCATGTAGCAATAACGTGATTTCTTGGCTGCAGTCACCATTCACAGTGATTTTAGAGCTCAAGAAGAGGAAATCTGCCACTAGTTCCACCTTTTCCCTTTCTATTTGCCATGAAGTAATGGGGATGGATGCCATGATCTTAGTTTCTTAATATTAAGTTTTAAGCTGGGTCTGTCACTCTCCTCCTTCAACCTCATCAGGAGGCTCTTTAGTTCCTCTTCACTTTTTGCCATTACAATGGCATCATCCACATATCTGAAGTTGATGTTTCTCTGGCCTATCTTAATTCCAGCTTGTAATTGATCCAGCCCAGCATTTCTCATGATGTGCTCAGCGTATAGGTTAAATAAATAGGGTAACAGCAGACAGCCCTGTCATACTCCTTTCTCAATCCTGAATCAATCAGTTGTTCCATACAGGTTTCCAACTGTTCCTTCTTGACCCACATACAGATTTCTCAGAAGACAGGTGAGATGGTCTGGCATTCTCATCTCTTTAAGAGCTTTCCACAGTTTGTTATGATCCACACAGTCAAAGACTTTAGTGTAGTCAATGAAACAGAAGTAGACTTTTTCTGAAATCCCTTCGCTTTCTCTACGATCCAGCAAATGTTGGCAATTTGATCTCTGGTTCTTCTGCCTTTCCTAAACCCAGCTTGGACATCTGGAAGTTCTTAGTTTGTGTAATGTGGAAGCCTAGCATGCAAGACTTTAAGCATGACCTTCCTAGCATGGGAAATGAGTGCAATTGTCCAGTGGTCTGAACATTCTTTAGTTCTGCACTTCTTGGGAACTGAGATGGGGATTGACCTTTTCCAGTCTGTGGCCACTGCTGGGTATTCCAGATTTGCTGACGTATTGAGTGCAACACTTTGATAGCATCATCTCTTAGGGTTTTGAATAGCTCTCTGGAATTCCATCACACCACTAGCATTACTGAGAAGAGTGCTTCCCAAGGTGCACTTGGCCTCACACTCCAGAATGTTTGGCTCTGGGTGACTGACCACACCATCACAGTTATCTGATTCATTAAGATCTTTTTTTGTACAATTCTTCCATGTATTCTTCCCATCTCTTCTTGATGTCTTCTGTGTCTACTAGGTCTCCAATGTTTCTGTCCCTTATTGTGCCCATCTTTGGGCAAAATGTTCCCTTGGTATTTCCAATTTTCCTGAAGAGATCTCTAGACTTTCCCCTTCTATTGTTTTCCTCTACTTTTATGCACTGTTCATTGAAGAAGGCCTTCTTGTCTCTGCTTGCTATTCTTTGGAACTCTGCGTTGAGTTGGATGTACCTTTACCTTTACCTTTCTCTATATGTATATGTGTGTGTGTGTGTGAGTATATTATATATGAAAGTGAAAGTCACTCAGTTGTGTCTGATTCTTTGCAACTCCATGGACTATGCAGCCCATGGAATTCTCCAGGCGAGAATATTGGAGTGGGTAGCCTTTCCCTTCTCCAGGTGATCTTCCCAATCCAGGAATCAAACCCAGGTCTTGCTCATTGCAGGCAGATTCTTTACCAGCTGAGCCACAAGGGAAGCCATATATATATATATATATATATATATATATATATATATATAACAACAGAAATATGTCTTCCTCTATGTATTTCTCCATTTTATATCATAACTCCTTTGGCCACCTTCCTCTCCCTCACTGTGCTTTCTCTGCACAGGTGTTGCCACCTCATACATAGGCTCTTTATTCTGGACCTTTGACTACAGATGCTATGGTAGGCAGACTAATAACCCCACAAGAAGTCTATGTCTTCAGAACCTGGGAATATGTTACCTTATATGGCATAAAGGTCTTTATGATATACTTAAATTAAGTATCTTAAGATAAGATTATCCTGGGTTATCCAGCTGAGTCCGATGTAATCACGGGAGGTCCTTTCAAAGGAAATAGGGAGGCAGAAGAGTCAGAGAAGGAGATGTGATGGTGGAAACAGAGGAGTGAAAGAGAAGGAAATTTTAGGGTTTTACACTGCTGACTTTGAAAATGGAGAAAAGGGCCACAAATCAAGGAATACTGGAAGTCTCAAGAAGCTTGAAAAAGGCAAGGAACAGATCCTTTCCTAGATAGAGCCCTAAAATGAACATACATCTGCCAATTCCTTGATTTTGGTGCAGTGAAACACCTTTTGAACTTCTGACCTCCAGAACTGCTAGATAACAAATCTGTGTTGTTTTAAGCTACTTTGTTACAGCAGCAACAGGAAACTAATACAGGCATCAATTTGTACAACTCCAGTAACTGTATAGTGGACCACCTGAGAAACTATTCCTGGCAGCTTTGGTACTACTCATGCATAATGCCTTGGCTAATTTCAATCAGTCTGTGACTGGAGAATAATGGTGTCCTTCAGGCATTGCTTTAGGTGAGGTTCTCCCAGAAGCAAACTCTCAAACAAGGAACTAGATGCAAGTAGTTTAATTGAGAGGTGATGCCAGGAAACGTGAACAGGGGAGTAAGGAAATGAGACAGTGAAGGGAAGGCAGTCAATAAAGGTACGTTATCAATAAGCTGCCAGTGGCTAGTGAAGGCTCAATCCCATAGAGGAACTCTGGAAGCCAATGAAGAACATGTCCCAGTGTTACCCTTGTCCCCCCAAACCTCCACCCAATGGGAAAGGAACTGAGTGGGATGTTTATACACCTACTCCTCTTGGTCATCAGTTGAGGGCCACGTAGGAATGATGGGAGGGTGTTCTTTGGCCGATACAAACAGAACTACCTTCACACTTTGGAGAAAGCCCTCAGACAGAGATATGTGGATTCCAGCCACAGAGAGCACTGAAGTGGTGAGTCCCAAGCAGTGACGTATCTGTCCAGTCAGCACTGAGGCAAGCGCATGGCCCTTCAGAAAGGAGACACCTCCACATCCGTGGCTTCCATACCTCTCCTGACTAAAGTGGAAATAGTGTGGGCTCTGGGTTCGGATCCAGACACCTCTATGGGACTCTGCAGAGTGTCTCTCAATTTGGGTTTACCTGTTTTATCATGATTAGACTGTAGTGAGAAGCAATAGTGTACCCTTCATGTCAGGGGATATGTAATGTCAACATTGTTAATATTAGTGATCTTGACCTGGATCCCTTGGTTAAAGTGTTGGCAGCCAGAATTCTCCACGTTTATATTATCCCTTTACAATGAATAAATATGCTGAAGAGATACTTTCAAATTTTGTTTCTCATCAATTTTTATCCACTAATTTTAGTGGCCATCAATGGATCTTGCCTGCTACTGTTGTTACTGTAGAGTTGGCTAGTGACAACTTTCTATTCCCTCATTTTTAGACCTAGTTTTGTTGTAGTGTTTTCTGTTTTCTTTTTTTTTTTTTTTCTGGCCACATAGTGCAGTACGTGGGATTTTAAGTTCCCTGACCAGGGATCAAACCTGTACCCCATGCAGTGGAAGCATGGAGTCTTAACCACTGGAAGTCCCTAGACCTAGTTTTAAATTCTTTTCACACCTCAGTTTCCTCATCTGTAAATGAGGATAATAATTTTCCTGCTAGAGACAAAGAGCAACATGACATAAGAATAAAAGGATTCATCCTCCAGGAAAGTACAAGGATCCCACATGCATACTTGCAAAAGAGTCTCAAAATATATGTTATAACACCTGATAGAGCAGAAAGGAGAAATAATCAAATCCACAATTATAAATGAAGACTTCAACCCCATTCTCAGCAAATGATTAAATTATTAGAATATCAATAAGGATGTAGAAAAACTCAACAACACTATCAACTAAAAGGACATAATTGTCATATGAAGAATACTGCAATTGTAAAACAACTATACTCCAATAAAAATTAATTTTAAAAAGAATATCACAACCAGTAATAAGAGCACACACATTCTTTTCAAGAATTCATAAGATAAACCATGATCTGAGCCATGAAACAAACCTCAACTAATTTAAACTAACTGAAATCACACATACAAAGTATAACAAAAGGATAGATACATAGATCACTGGAACAGAATAGAAAACCCACAAATATATCACACACAAATATGCCCAACTGATTTCTTACCAAAAATTGTTTCATGCAAAAACAATTCAACAGAAGGAGGATAGCCTTCTCCACAAATGGTGCTATAACAACTGGATATCCAAAGGCAAAAAAACCCCAAAACTTTCAATTTAAAAATCACATATTACACAAGAATTAAGTCAAAATGAGTCATGAGTCATGGACTTGAATGCAAAATTAAATCTTTAGGAAAAAATTTAGGAGAAAACCTTTAGGATCTAACATTAGGTATAGAGTTCTTAAATTTGACATCAAAAGCACAATCCATAAAAGAAAATTTTCGATAAATTGGACTTAATAAAAATTTAGAACTTCTGCTCTATGAAAGGCCCTTTAAGAGGACGAAAAGAAAAACCACAAACTAAGAGAAAGTACTTTCAAATCACATGTCCAACAAAAGACTAGTATCTAGACTATATAAAGAACTTTCAAAACTCAACAGTTTAAGAAACATACACACCAAAAACAAAGAAAACAAAACAAAAAACCCACAGAGAACAACTGAATTAGAAATGAACAAAAGATCTGACCTAACATTTTATCACAGAAGATATACAGATAATAAATAAGAAAATGAAAAAAAATCCAATATCATTAGCCATTAGGAAAATGCAAAGTAAAAAACAATGAGATAGCACTACTCACCTACCAGAATGGCTAAAATTAAAAGTTGTGACAACACTAGATGCGGACAAGAATACAAAGTAACCTGAATCATTCATACATTGATGGTATAAATGTAAAATTATACAGCTGCTTGGAAAACAATTTGGTAACTTCCATATGACTCAGCAGTTGCATTCCTGGGCATTTATCCCAGAGAAATTACATTCACACAAAAACCTGTAAACAAACTATTCTATAATTTTGACTACTTGTAATAGTCAAAACTAGAAACAATTTGAAAGTCCTTCAAGAGGTGAACTAACACCCCAAAAAGATGTCTTTTTCACTATAGGGGACTGGAATGCAAAAGTAGGAAGTTAAGAAACACCTGGAATAACAGGCAAATTTGGCCTTGGAGTACAGAATAAAGCAGGGCAAAGGCTAATAGAGTTTTGCCAAGGGAACGCACTAGTCATAGCAAACACCCTCTTCCAACAACACAAGAGAAGACTCTACACATGGACAACACCAGATGGTCAACACCAAAATCAGATTGATTATATTCTTTGCAGCCAAAGATGGAGAAACTCTATACAGTCAGGAAAAACAAGACTGGGAGCTGACTGTGGTTCAGACCATGAACACCTTATTGCCAAATTCAGACTGAAATTAAAGAAAGTGGAGAAAACCACTAGACCATTCAGGTGTGACCTAAATCAAATCCCTTATAGACTATACAGTGGAAGTGAGAAATAGATTTAAGGGACTAGATCTGATGGACAGAGTGCCTGATGAACTATGGACAGAGATTCGTGACATTGTACAAGAGACAGGGATCAAGACCATCCCCAAGAAAAAGAAATGCAAAAAAGTAAAATGGCTGTCTGAGGAGGCCTTACAAATAGCTGTGAAAAGAAGGGAAGTGAAAAGCAAAGGAGAAAAGGAAAGATATACCCATTTGAATGCAGAGTTCCAAAGAACAGCAAGGAGAGATTAAAAAGCCTTCCTCAGTGATCAGTGCAAAGAAATAGAGGAAAACAATAGAACGGAAAAGACTAGAGATCTCTTCAAGAAAATTAGAGATACCAAGGAAAAATTTCATGCAAAGATGGGCTCAATTAAAGGACAGAAATGGTAGGGACCTCACAGAAGCAGAAGATATTAAGAAGAGGTGGCAAGAATACACAGAACAACTGTACAAAAAAGATCTTCACAACCAAGATAATCACGATGGTGTGATCACTCACCTAGAGCCAGACATTCTGGAATGTGAAGTCAAGTGGGCCTTAGGGAGCATCGCTACAAACAAAGCTACTGGAGGTAATGGTTGAGCTATTTCAAATCCTGAAAGATGATGCTGTGAAAGTGCTGCACTCAATATGCCAGCAAATTTGGAAAACGCAGCAGTGGCCACAGGACTGGAAAAGGTCAGTTTTCACTCCAATCCCAAAGAAAGGCAATGCCAAAGAATGCTCAGACTACCACACAATTGCACTCATCTCACATGCTAGTAAAATGATGCTTAAAATCCTCAAGCCAGGCTTCAGCAATACGTGAACCATGAACTTCCAGATGTTCAAGCTGCTTTTAGAAAAGGCAGAGGAACCAGAGATCAAATTGCCAACATCTACTGGATCATCAAAAAAGCAAGAGAGTTCCAGAAAAACATCTACTTCTGCTTTATTGACTATGCTAAAGCCTTTGACTGTGTGGATCACAATAAACTGTGGAAAATTCTGAGAGAGATGGGAATACCACACCACCTGACCTGCCTCTTGAGAAACCTGTATGCAGGTCAGGAAGCAACAGTTAGAACTGGACATGGAACAACAGACTGTTTCCAAATAGGAAAAGGAGTACATCAAGGCTGTATATTGTCACCCTGCTTATTTAACTTATATACAGAGTGCATCATGAGAAACGCTGGACTGGAAGAAGCACAAGCTGGAATCAAGATTGCTGAGAGAAATATCAATAACCTCAGATACGCAGATGACACCACCCTTATGGCAGAAAGTGAAGAAGAAATAAAGAGCCTCTTGATGAAAGTGAAAAAGGAGAGTGAAAAATTTGGCTTAAAGCTCAACATTCAGAAAACTAAGATCATAGCATCCGGTCCCATACTTCATGGGAAATAGATGGGGAAACAGTGGAAACAGTGTCAGACTTTATTTTTTGGGGCTCCAAAATCACTGCAGATGGTGATTGCAACCATTAACTTAAAAGACGCTTACTCCTTGGAAGGAAAGTTATGACCAACCTAGACAGCATATTAAAAAGCAGAGACATTACTTTGCCAACAAAGGTCCATCTAGCCAAGGCTATGGTTTTTCCAGTGGTCATGTATGGATGTGAGAGCTGGACTATAAAGAAAGCTAAGCGCTAAAGAATTGATGCTTCTGAACTGTGGTATTGGAGAAGACTCTTGAGAGTCCCTTGGACTGCAAGGCGATCCAACCAGTCCATCCTAAAGGACATCAGGCCTGGGTGTTAATTGGAAGGACTGTTGCTGAAGCTGAAACTCCAATACTTTGGCCACCTGATGCAAAGAGCTGACTCATTTGAAAAGACCCTGATGTTGGGAAAGATTGAGGGCAGGAGGAGAAAGGGACGACAGAGGATGAGATGGTTGGATGGCATCACCAACTCAATGGACATGGGTTTGGGTGGACTGCGGGAGTTGGTGATGGACAGGGAGGCCTGGTGTGCTGTGGTTCATGGGGTTGCAAAGAGTCGGACATGACTGAGCAAGTGAACTGAACCGAACTGAGTCTGGATTTGTTAATCTCCAATTCCAAATTTATCCCAACCCATCTTTTCCCCTTCGGTAACCATAAGTTAATTTTCGATGTCTATGAGTCTATTTCTATTTTATAAAAAAAAGTTTGTGTCACTTTTTTAGATTCCATATATGAGTAATATCATATATTTCTCTTTTTCTGTATGAGTCATTTCACTTAGTATAATTACTAAGTGAATTACTGAGTCATTTCACTTAGATAATCTCTAGGTTCATTGATGCTGCAAATGGCTTAGCCTTTTTATAGTAATATTCCATTGTAAATATATATCTATTTATTTGTCAATAGACTTGTTTGTTGCTTTCATGTCTAGGAGATTGTACGCAGTGCTGCTATGTACATTGGGGTACATGTATCTTTTTTAATTAGGTTTTTAATTTTCTGGATATATGCCCAGAAGTGGGATTGCTGGATCATATAGGAACTCTATTTTTAGATTTTTAAGAAAACTCTATACCGTTCTCCCTAGTGGCTACATCAATGTACATTCCCACAAGCAGACTAAGAGAGTTCTCTTTTCCTGGCACTCTCGCCACCATTTATTATTTGTAGATTAAAAAAAAAACACCATTAAATTTTATTTATTTTTTATTTTTCTTTCTTTCTTTCTTTTTTTTTTTTTGGCTGTGCTGGATCTTTGTTGCTGCACAAGCTTTGCTCTAGTTGTGGCAAGCAGGGGCTACTCTCAAGTTGCTGTGCGTGGGCTTCTCACTGAGATGGCTTTTCTTGTTGTGAAGCACAAGCTCTAGAGCACATGAGCTTCAGGAGTTGTGGCACATGGGCGTGGTTGTTGTAGCTCCCAGGCTCTAGAGCACAGGCTCAGTATTTGTGGCCCGTGGGCCTAGTTGTCGCATGGCATGTGGGATCTTCCCAGACCACAAATCAAACCCCTGTTTCCAGCATTGGCTGGAGAATTCTTTATCACTGAGTCACCAAGGAAGCCCTATTATCTGTAGATTTTTGCTAACGGTCATTCTGACTGGTGTAAGATTATACCTCACTGTAGTTTTGATTTATATTTCTCTAATAATCAGTGATGCATTTAATTGCATTTCTCTAATAATTAGTGATGTTGAGCATCTTTTCAGATGTGTGTAGTCCATCTTTAGGGCTTCTTTGAAGAAATATCTATTTAGGTTTTCTGTTCATCTTTTGATTGGGTTGTTTGTTCGTTTTTATATTGAGCTGTAGGACCTGTTTGTATGTTTTAGAAATTAATCCCTTGTAAGTCACATTATTTGCAAATATTTTCTCCCATTCAGGAGATGTCTTTTCATAGTATGGTTTCCTTTGCTGTGAAAAACCTTTTAAGTTTAATTAGGTCCCATTTGTTTATTTTTGTTTCCATTACTCTGGGAGATAGATCTAAAAAAAAATTGCTGCAATTTATATCCAAGAGTATTCTGCCTACGTTTTTCTCTAGCAGTTATAGAGCATCTGGTCTTGCTTTTAGGCTTCCCTAGTGGCTCAGGTGGTAAAGAATCTGACTGTGATGTGGGAGACCTGGGTTCAGTCCTTGGGTTGGGAAGATCTCCTGGAGGAGGGCATGCAACTCACTCTAGTATTCTTGCCTGGAAAATCCCCATGGACAGAGGAGCCCGGCAGGCTACAGTCCATGAGGTCACAAAGAGTCAAATATGACTGAACAACTAAGCACAGCACAGCACAGCTTAGGGTTTTCTGGGTGGTAGCTCAGTGGTAACGAATCCACCTGCCAATGTAGGAGACGTGGGTTCAATACCTGAGTCAGGAAGACCCCATGGAGAAGGAAATGGCAACCCTCTCTAGTATTCTTGCCTGGGAAATCCCCTAGACAGAGAAAACTGACAGGCTACAGTCCATGGGGTTGCAAAAGAGTCAGACACAACTTAGTGACTAAACAAAGGCAATAACATTAGGGTTTTCTATGTATACTATCATGTCATCTGTCAACAGTGACAGTTTTACCTCTTCCTTTCCAATCTAGATTACTTGATTTCTTCTTTCTGATTGTTGTGGCCACAGTTTCCAATAGAATGTTGAATAAAATGGTGACAGTGGGCATCCTAGTCTTGTTTCTGATTCTAAAAGAAATGCTTTCAGCTTTTTACCATTGAATATGATGTTAGCTGTGGGCTTGTCATATATAGCTTTTATTTTACTGAGGTATGGTCCCTCTGTGGGTTTCCCAGGTGGGGCTAGTGGTAAAGAACCCACCTGCCAGTGCAGGCAGCACAAGAGACACACGCTCGATCCCTGGGTCAGGAAGATCCCCTGGAGGAGATCATGGCAACCCACTCCAGTATTCCTGCCTGGAGAATGCCACGGACAAAGGAGCCTGGTGGGCTACAGTCCAAAGCGTCCTGAAGAGTTGGACACAATGGAAGCGACTTAATATGCAGGCACACACCATGAAGTTTATATACAGCAATCTATACTTATATATGATTATTTTCAGTTGCTGATCTCTTAAGTCAAATGCATTTTAACAACTTTGTTTTTTTATACCCAATCTGCTCCCCCCCCATATTTACTGTTTTAACATCATATTTTACATCATGTTGTTTTGTATATCCCTTAACAACTTATTGTAGCTGTAGATGATTTTACTCCTTTTGTCTTTTAACCTTCCTACTTGCTTTATAAATGGTTCATTTACTACCTTTACTGTATATTTGCCTTTACCAAGTTTTTACTGATTTTTCCATCATAAGTTCTATATTTCCAGCTGCAATCTTTTCTTTTTCACTTACAGAAGTCCCTTTAACATTTCTGGTGAAGCCAGTTTACTGATGCTAAACTCTTATATCTTTTGCTTGTCTGTAAAAATTTTGATCTCTCCATAAAATCTGCATGAAAGCCTTGCCTGGTAGACTATTCTGGGTTATAGGTGTTTTCCTTTCATTACTTTAAATATATAGTGTCACTCCCTTCTGGCCTGCAGGGTTTCTACTGAAAAGTCAGCTGATGGCCTTATTTGTTGTTGTTCAGTTGCTAAGTAATGTCCGACTCTTTGTGACCCCACGCACTGCAGCATGCCAGGCATTCCTGTCCCTCACTATCTTTTTGCCCAAGTTTGCCAAGTTCATGTCCATTAAGTCGCTGATGTTGTCAAATCATCTAACCATCTCATTCTCTGCCACCCTATTCTCCTTTTGCTTTCAATCTTTCCCAGGATAAGAACCTTTTCCAATGAGTTGGCTGTTCACATCAGATGGCCAAAGTATTGGAGCTTCCACATCAGTCCCTCCAATGAGTACTCAAGGATGATCTCCTGTAGGATTGACTGGTTGGATCACCTTACTGTCCAAGGGACTCTCAAGAGTCAGCACCACAATTCAGAAGCATCAATTCTTTGACACTCAGCCTTCTTTATGGTCCAACTCTCACATCCACACATGATTACTAGAAAGAACATAGCTTTGACTATATGGACCTTTGTCAGCAAAGTGATGTTTCTGCTTTTCAATACACTGTCTAGGTTTGTCACAGCTTTCCTTCCAAGAAGCAAGTAACTTCTAATTGCATGGCTGCAGTCACCATCCACAGTGATTTCGGAGCCCAAGAAGAGAAAATCTGTCACTGCTTCCACTTTTTCCCCGTCTATTTGCCATGAAGTAGTGAGTCCACATGCCATGATCCTAGCTTTATGAATGTTGAGTTTCAAATCAGTTTTTTCCCTCTCCTCTTTCACACTCATCAAGAAGCTCTTTAGTTCCTCTTTGCTTTCTGCCATTAGAGTGGTATCATCTGCATATCTGAGGCTGTTGATATTTCTCCTAGCAATCTTGATTCCAGCTTGTAACTCATCCAGCCCAGCATTTCACATGATGTACTCTGCATATAAGGTAAATAAACAAGGTGACGGTGTACTCCTTTCCCAGTTTTGAACCAGTCAGTTGTTACACATAAGGTTCTGACTCATTTCTTGACCTATGTACAGGTTTCTCAGCAGACAGGTAAGATGGTCTGGTATTCCCGTGTGTTTTAGAATTTTCCACAGTTTGTTGTGATCCACACAATCTTCTCCTGCAAGAACACCAAAATTGCAACCAGATGTAACCATTGGCAGGAGAATGTTGAGACCCACCAAAAAAGGGTACCCCACATCCAAGGGCAAAGGGGTAGCCGCACAGGACAGTAGGAGAGGTGCAATCCCATTTAAAATCAAACCTCATACCCACCAGAGATGCTCGGAGGGCACACACAAAACCTTGCGTGCACCAGGACCTAGAATAGGAGCAGTGAACCCCACAAGAAAATGAGCCAGACCTGCCTTTAGGTGTTTGAGTCTCCTGTGGAATCATGGGTCAGATGGCCTGCCACGGGGACAAGGGCTCTGGCAGCAGCTCCTGGGAGGCACAGCTTGTGGTGCAAGTCCCGCTAGAGGATGTCACCATTAATCCCACCATAGAACCACCAGGTGGGCAATCCACAAACTGGAGAACAATTACACCAAAAAAGATCTCACACTGTTGCAAAAGTTCTAGGCCCCACAACAGACTTCCCAACCTGGGGATCCAGCAAAGGGATTGAGAATCCCCAGGGAACCTGACTTAGAAAGTCAGCAGGATTTGATTACAGTACTTCCACAGGACTGGGGGGAAATAATTTCTTGAAGGGCAGAAACAAAATCTTGTGCACACCAGGACCCAGGAGGAAAGAGCAGTGACCCCACAAGAGACTGACCCAGACTTGCCTGTGAGCATTTGGGAAGTCTCTGGCGGAGGCGTGGATCGACCGTGGCCTGCCAAGGGGTCAAGGACACTGATAGCAGCAGTCCCAGGAGGCATGGTGTGCTGGCATAACTCCTTTTGGAGGAGGTCACCATTACTCCTACCACAGGAGGGAACATAGCCCCATCCATAAGCAGAAAATGGGATTAAAGATTTACTGAGCATGGTCTTGCCCACCAGAGCAAGACTCAGTTATCCTCACAGCCAGTCCCTCCCATCAGGAAGCTTGCACAAGCCTCTTATCCTCATCCATCAGACAGAATAAAAACCAGAATCACAGAAAACTAAACAAAATGATCACAAGGATCACAGTTTTGTGTAATTTAATGAAACTATGAGCCATGGTGTGTAGGGCCACCCAAGAGAGATGGCTCACTGTGGAGAGTTCAGACAAAACGTGGTCCACTGGAGAGTTCAGTTCAGTCGCTCAGTTGTGTCCGACTCTTTGCGACCCCATGGACTGCAACACACCAGGCCTCCCTGTCTATCAAAAACTCCCAGAGTTTATCCAAACCCATGTCCACTGAGTCAGTGATGCCATCCAACCATCTCATCCTCTGTCGTCCCCTTCTCCTCACACCTTCATCTTTCCCAGCATCAGGGTCTTTTCAAATGAGTCAGCTCTTTGCATCAGGTGGCCAAAGTATTGGAGTTTCAGCTTCAACATCAATCCTTCCAATGAACACCCAGGCCTGATGTCCTTTAGGATAGACTGGTTGGATCTCCTTGCAGTCCAAGGGACTCTCAAGAGTCTTCTCCAACACCACAGTTCAGAAGCATCAATTCTTCAGCACTCAGCTTTCTTTATAGTCCAGCTCTCACATCCATACATGACTACTAGAAAAACGATAGCCTTGACTACATGGACCTTTGTTGACAAAGTAATGTCTCTGCTTTTTAATATGCTGTCTAGGTTGGTCATAACTTTCTTTCCAAAGAGCAAGCATCTTCTAATTTCATGGCTGCAGTCACCATCTGCAGTGATTTTGGAGTCCCCCAAAAATAAAGTCAGCCACTGTTTCCACTGTTTCCTCATCTATTTGCCATGAAGTGACGGGACTGGATGCCATGATCTTAATTTTCTGAATGTTGAGATTTAAGCCAACTTTTTCACTCTCCTTTTTCACTTTCATCAAGAGGCTCTTTAGTTCTTCTTCAATTTCTCATCTGCATATCTGAGGTTGATATTTCTCCCAGCAATCTTGATTCCAGCTTGTGCTTCATCCAGCCCAGCATTTTTAATGATGTACTCTGCATCGTGAGATGCATCATAAGTTAAATAAACAGGGAGACAATATACAGCCTTGATGTACTCCTTATCCTTCTTGGAACCAGGCTGTTGCTCCACGTCCAGTTCTAACTGTTGCTTCCTGATCTGCATACAGGTTTCTCAAGAGGCAGGTGAGGTGGTCTGATCTTCCCATCTCTTTCAGAATTTTCCATAGTTTATTGTGATCCACACAGTCAAAGGCTTTGGCATAGTCAATAAAGCAGAAGTAGATGTTTTTCTGGAACTCTCTTGCTTTTTTGATGATCCAGCAGATGTTGGTAATTTGATCTCTGGTTCCTCTGCCTTTTCTAAAACCAGCTTGAACATCTGGAAGTTCACAATTCACGTATTGCTGAAGCCTGGCTTGGAGAATTTTGAGCATTACTTTACTAGCATGTGAGATGAGTCCTATTGTGCCGTAGTTTGAGCATTCTTTGGCATTGCTTTTCTTTGGGATTGGAATGAAAACACCTTTTCCAGTCCTGTGGCCACTGCTGAGGTTTCCACATTTGCTGGCATATTGAGTGCAGCACTTTCACAGCAACATCTTTCAGGATTTGGAACAGCTCAACTGGAATTCCATTACCTCCAGTAGCTTTGTTTGTAGTGATGCTTTCTAAGGCCCACTTGACTTCACAATCCAAGATGTCTGGCTCTAGATGAGTGATCACACCATCGTGATTATCTGGGTCGTGAAGATCTTTTTTGTACAGTTGTTCTGTGTATTCTTGCCACCTCTTTTTAATCTCTTTTGGTTCTGTTAGGTCCTTGTCCTTTCTGTCCTTTATTGTGCCCATCTTTGCATGAAATGTTCCCTTGGTATCTCTAATTTTCTTGAAGAGATCTCTAGTCTTTCCCATTCTATTGTCTTCCTCTATTTCTTTGCACTGATCACTGAGGAAGGCTTTCTTATCTCTCCTTGCTATTCTTTGAATTCTGTATTCAAATGGATATATCTTTCCTTTTCTCCTTTGCTTTTTGCTTCTCTTTTTTTCACAGCTATTTGTAAGGCCTCCTCAGACAGCCATTTTGCTCTTTTGCATTTCTTTTTTTCTTGGGGATGGTCTTGATTCCTGTCTCCTGTACAGTATCATGAACCTCCATCCATAGTTCATCAGGCACTGTATCAGATCTAGTCCCTTAAATCTATTTCTCACTTCCACTGTATAATTGTAAGGGATTTGATTTAGATCATACCTGAATGGTCTAGTGTTTATCCCTACTTTTTTCAATTTCAGTCTGAATTTGGCAATAAGGAGTTCATGATCTGAACCACAGTCAGCTGCCATTCCCTTCTCCAGTGGACCACATTTTGTCAGAACTCTCCACCATGACCTGTCCATCTCGGGTGGCCCTACACAGCATGGCTCATAGTTTCATTGAGTTAGACAAGGCTGTGGTCCATGTGATTAGATTGGTTAGTTTCTGTGACTGTGGTTTTCAGTTTGTCTGCCCTCTCATGGAGAAGGATAAGAGGCTTATGGGAATGGCAAACCACATCAGCATTCTTGCCTTGAGAACCCCATGAACAGTATGAAAAGGCAGAAAGGTATGACACTGAAAGATGAGCCCGCCCACCCCAGGTCAGTAAGTGTCCAATATGCTACTGGAGAAGAACAGAGAAATAGCTCCAGAAAGAATGAAGAGGCTGAGCCAAAGCTGAAACGACACCCAACTGTGGATGTGCCTGGTGGTGAAAATAAAGTCCAATGCTGTAGAGAATAATATTGCATAGGAACCTAGAATGTTAGGTCCATGAACCAAGGTAAATTGGAAGTGGTCAAACAAGAGATGGCAAGAGTGAACACCAACATTTTCAGAATCATGAACTAAAATGGATGGGAATGGGTGAATTTAATTCAGATGACCATTATATCTATTACCATGGGCAAGAATCCCTTAGAAGAAATGGAGTAGCCCTCACAGTCAATGAAAGAGTCCAAAATGAAGTACTTGGGTGCAATCTCAAAAACAACAGAATGATGTGGATTCATTTCCAAGGAAACAATTCAGTATCACAATAATCCAAGTCTATGCCCCAAACACTAATGCCAAAGGAGCTGTAATTGAATGGTTCTGTGAAGACCTATAAGACCTTCTAGAACTAACACCAAAAAGAAACTCCTTTTCATTTAGGGCACTGGAATGCAAACATAGGAAGTCAAGAGATATCTGGAATAACAGGCAAGTCTGGCCTTGGAGTACCAAATGAGGCAGGGCAAAAGCTAACAGAGTTTTGCCAAGAGACTACACCGGTCATAGCAAACATCCTTTTCCAACAACACAAGAGACAACTCTACACATGGATGTCACCAGACGGTCAATATCGAAATCAGATTGATTAAATTCTGTGCAGCTGAACATTAAGAAGCTCTATATCTATATTATACTCAAATCCTGTGATAAGCTGTAATTGATATGTAGAGAATATATATATATATATATATATATATACACACACACACACAGAATAGAATTTACTCAACCATAAAAAACAACAAATTAGTGCCATTTGTAGCAACACAGATGCAACTAAAGATTATCATACTAAATGAAGTAAGTCAAAAGGACAAATATGACATGATATCACTTATATGTGCAATCTGAAATATGACACAAATGAAGCTGTCTATGAGACAGAGGACAAAATCAGCGACACGGAATAGACTGGTGCTTTTCAGGGGCAAGGGAGTTTGAAGAGTGTCAGAGAAGGAGTTTGGAATTAGCAGATGCAAACTATTATACAGAGAATGGATAAACAACAGGGTCCTACCCTATAGCACAGGGAACTATATTCAATATTCCATGATAAGCCATAATTTATATAGAAAGAACATATACAAATATGTATATATATATATAACTGAGTTTGTTTATTACTGTACAGCAATAGTTAACACATTGTAATTCAACTATACTTTAATAAAAAGTAAATTTAAAAAAATTCTATCTCTTATTCAGTTTGTCTATTCTTCTCCCAAGTTCTTTGAGCATTTTTACAAACATTACCTTGAACTCTTTATCCAGTAGATTGCTTATCTCCACATCACTTAGTTCTTCTTCTGGGGTTTTAGCTTCTTCCTTCATTTGGAACTTATTTCTCTGTCTCTTAACTCCACCTAACTTGTTATTTTTATTTCCATGTGTTTCGTAAGTTAATTTTATTTTCCAGTCTTAGAGAAATGGCCTTTTGTAAGAGATGCCCTATGCCTCCCAGCAGCACACTCCTCTACTCACCAGATCTATACACTCTACGGGTGTTTCCTATGTGGGTTGTGTGGCCCTTCTGTTGTGGTAGGCTAACTACTTTGGGTCGTCTGGTACATGTTGCTTGTCCCCGGTCTGGTTGGTTGCCAGGCCCTACTTTGCACAGACTGCTGGCTGCTGGTGGGTGGGGCTGGGTCACAAAGTGACTGGCTATGCAGCGCTGGTTCCCTAGGCTAGTGCTGGCCCACTGGTGAGTGAAACTGGGTTCCAGAGTCAGAGGCTGAGGGGGTGGGAGAAGTGGATCTAGTGTTGACATGTTGATGGGTGGTGTCCATTCCCAATACAGCTGGCTGTGTGGTCTGAGATGTCTCACACCTAGTGCTGACCCACTGGTTAGTGGTGCTGGATCCCAGGGCAGCTGGCTGAGGATTCCAAGGTGTCTTGGAGCTGGTATCAGCCTGTTAATTGGTGTGTCTGGCACCCTGGAAGGGCTCCCTGTGGTAATGTCAGCCTGCTGATGGGCAGACAAGTCCCTGAGTCTCTGGCTACAGGCCTCTGTGTGTCCTGGAGTTGACCCCCTGGTGGACAGGGCTAGGTCCCAGCAACTAGCAGGGTAGCCCCAGAAGTCCATAACTAGTGCTGATGAACTGGTGGGCAGGGCTAGATCCTGGGCCCTCTAGGGCAGCTGTGTGTTCATGCTGGTAGGAGGGGCTGCGTCCCTATCTGACTAGCTTCTTAGCCTGAGGTTTCTCAGTTCATGTGCAAACCGCCTAGTGGACAAGGCTTTATCCAAGTGCTAATAAGCTAGAGAGAGGATTCCAAAATAATGCTTGCCACCACCAGAATCCTCATAGATGGCTGCTGTTTGGGGATGTGCTGTGCTAAGCTTAGTTGCTCAGTCATGTCCGACTCTTTGCAACCCCATGAACTTCAGTCCCCCAGGCTCCCCTGTCCATGAGGATTCTCTAGGCAAGAATACTAGAAAGGGTTGCCATGCCCTCCTCCAGGGGATCTTCCCAACCCAGAGATCAAACCCAGGTTTCCCACATTGCAGGTAGATTCTTTACAGCCTGAGCCACCAGGGAAGCCCAAGAAAACTAGAGTGGGTAGTCTATCCCTTCTCCAGGAGAACTTCCCAACCCAGGATTCAAACTGGGGCCTCCTGCATTGCAGGTGGACTCTTTGCCAACTGAGCTACCAGGGGAGGTTTAACCACCACCTAAACTGCTCAGAACTCCTTAAAACACCCATACCCCAGCATTTGCATTTTGCCTAAAGAAACAGGTGTTGGGAGGCATGAGGGGAAAATAGAACTTTCTGTACCACTAAGCAGATAAGATCGCATGTCAGTCAGTGTGAATCTTCAGCTAATGACACCAGAACAAAAGCATTCACTGCTTCCCCAAAGAGGATAAGAAATAATCCACTACTACAGATAGAAGAGTGAGATCCCGCTTTATATATTGTGAAAACTGTGAGGACGGGTGCCACCTGTCCAGCCCCAAGGCGAGACTTTCTCCCTGACCCCAAAGCGCAGTTGGACTAGCTGACACCTCAACGAAATTTTAATATGAAAATGAACACAGCAATTGACCATGGCCCCTACTCTTTAAGCTTTTTTTTTAAGCTTTCTCTTTCTGTATCCTTCCCTCCTAATTTTCATGAGGATAAAGGACAAGAAGCTGGAGCTTCACCCTTTACCTTACAGTCTGTTTGGGCTAGCAAATTCCTAGCTGAGCCTTCTAAACAAAACAGGTTTTCAAACATGGGGCAGGGTGAGGAAGGAGGGAAGGCAGGAGAAATCAAAAGGATTTTACCCCTGCTTTCCCCAGTAGACCCTCCCTGATCCACAGGGGAACATTATCACCAATAGCCATTGCACACCCACTGTATGCCTGTCATCTGCTAGGTCTTCAAAAGACGTTCTCACATGCTGGTTGGGGAAGAAAATATGCAAAGTAGGAACCCTAAGTGTGGCTGTTGCTGAGAAATAGGTACAGGGCACAGGTGGGGATTCCAAAGGAAAGTCTATAACAAGGGGGGGCAGAAAGAAATATTACTAGGAAGAGCCAATTCTGACCCCATGTTGGATCTGTTTCTTTAACTTTAACCTTTGCTTTTTACTGCTTTTGGTTATTTTGAGATATTTTCTCAGTCTGCTGGCTTTCTGAAAAAAGTCATAGTCCTTGACTTAATACTTCATCTCTGATTCATTGGCCTACTGTGCAGCAAGCAGAGCAAGCTTGGACTCAGTGACCGAAAGACTTCATTTTTAAAAATAGTGACTTTACAGAATAGCCATCATCAAAAAGTCTACAAACAATAAATGCTGGAGAGGGTATGGAGAAAGGGAATGCTCTTACACTGTTGGTGGGAATGTAAATTGATACAGCCACTATGGAATACGGTATGGAGGTTCCTTAAAACACTAGGAATAAAACTACCAGATGACCCAGCAATCCCACTCCTAGGCATATGCAGCGTATACCCTGAGGAAACCAAAATTGAAAAAGACACATGTACCCTATTGTTCCCTGCAGCACTATTTACAATAGCTAGAACATGGAAGCAACCTAGATGTCCATTGACAGATGAATGGATAAAGAAGTTGTGGTACATATACACAATGGAATCTTAGCCATAAAAGGAATGCATTTGAGTCAGTTCTGATGAGGTGGATGAACCCAGAACCTATTATACAGAGTGAAGTAAGTCAGAAAGAGAAAGATAAATATCGTATCCTAATGCATATATATGGAATCTAGAAAAATGGTACTGAAGAATTTATTTACAGGGCAGCAATGGAGAAACAGACATAGAGAATAGACTTATGGACATGGGGAGAGGGGAGGGGAGGGTGAGAAGTATGGAAAGAGTAACATGGAAACTTACATTACCATATGTGAAATAGATAGCCAATAGGAATTTGCTGTATGGCTCAGGAAACTCAACAGGGGCTCTGTATCAGCCTGGAGGGATGGGATGGGGAGGAAGATGGGAGGAGGTTCAAAGGGAAGGGATATACCTGTATACCTGTGGCTAATTCATGTTGAGGTTTGACAGAAGACAACAAAAATTCTGTAAAGCAATTATCCTTCAATTAAAAAAAAACAGTGACTTTTGAATGTTGCTAGATAAGTTGCCTCTCTAATTGAGGGAGCAGCAGGAACACAGGTACTGAAGGTGAAACACCCTGGTGCTGCTCTGGAAATGGCTAGAAAATAAGGGCTAAAGAGTTACTGAGGCAGGGAATGGGCAAATGTGCATATCATGAGAATTGACTTTCATGAGAATGGATTGAGATTTCAGCAATAGACTTGGACAGAGATGAGGAGGCCTGATTTAGACAGAGAGAGGTATCAGCCAACTGGAGTTGTGAAGGCCCTCCTGGTAACTGCTCCAATTGAGCTAGGAAGGAAGAGAGAGAAAGGAAAAGGACTCCAAAGTTCTTGGTGTCAGTAGCTGGGGGATAGGTATTGACAGACATCCTTTCTTTTGCCACACTCTACCCAGCACATGCCTCCACCTATCTCTTACCTTGGGGGACTGTGACTATTTGGTAACTTAAGATGTTTGCAGATTTTTGTCTTTACTTCCCCTCTTACCTTGGACATTTTTGGTTTGCCAAAGCAGAAGGAACTTGCCTGCAGGCTCTTTTCACAAGGACCTTTGCTTCCCAAAGCACCTGAGCTGTTTATGTTTTTTGTTGAGGTGACCTGGAGGGTAAGAGAAGGAAGTGAAACAAGAAGGGGGCAGGACATAGCCTTTAAAAAAATAACATTGCCCAAGGACATGGTCCAAGATGGCGGATGAGCCAACTCCCATTATAACACATCAGCAAGCTAAATAACATGACTCCTGGTACCCTGATAGTTTCAAGGCCAACCATAAGGTCAAAAGTAGGTAGCTGTCCCAATTTCTGGAAATCCTCATCCCTTCCCTAAAATATCTGGCCTTTTCATACTGTTCATGGGGGTTCTCAAGGCAAGAATACTGAAGTGGTTTGTCATTCCCTTTTCCAGTGGACCAGCCACCTCATGCGAAGAGTTGACTCATTGGAAAAGACTCTGATGCTGGGAGGGATTGAGGGCAGGAGGAGAAGGGGACGACAGAGGATGAGATGGCTGGATGGCATCACTGACTTGATGGACGTGAGTCTGAGTGAACTCTGGGAGTTGGTGATGGACAGGGAGGCCTGGCATGCTGCGATTCATGGGGTCGCAAAGAGTCGGACACGACTGAGTGACTGAACTGAACTGAACTGAAAATATCTGGAATACTCCTCCCAAACGTTGTTGTTTAGTCACTAAGTCCTGTCTCAGTTCAGTTCAGTTCAGTTGCTCAGTCATGTCTGACTCTTGGTGACCCCATGACTACAGCACGCCAGGCTACCCTATCCATCACCAACTCTCAGAGCTTACTCAAACTCATGTCCATTGAGTCAGTGATGCTATCCAACCACCTCATCCTCTGTCGTCCCCTTCTCTTCCTGCCTTCAGTCTTTCCCAACATTAGGGTCTTTGTCCAGTGAGTCAGTTCTTCGCATCTGGTGGCCAAAGTTTTGGAGTTTCAGCTTCATCAACAGTCCTTGCAATGAATATTCAGGACTGATTTCTTTTAGGATGAACTGGTTGGATCTCCTTGCAGTCCAATGGACTCTCAACAGTCTTCTCCAACACAACAGTTCAAAAGTTCAAAACTCTTCCAGTTGGTGGTGGCTTATTAGTTCCGTGTTCCTTACCAGGACCTCCTGTTGTAAAACAACTCATGCACATGGTTACTATGGTACCTGGCAGGGTGGGCAGTTTCAGTCAGTGTGCTTCCCCTAACAACTCCCCCCAAGAGGCTTGGTACTCAAGATACTTCTTGGGAATTTGGTGGAGGTCTCTTTCTTCTGTAACTTTTTCCTGCTATGCATGGGCTAAGCCTGGCCTGCCTAGTAGAGCAGAAGTCTCTCTATCTTATCTAAGTCAAAGTATTCTGTGCCTGAAACCAGCATTCACCCTTGTAGGAACAGCAATTTAGCTTGAAACTGTTGGGCCCTGTAAGAGATGAAATAGACAGATGAAATAGGCCTCCTGTTTGGAGGCCTAACAAGATGGTCATCACTGGGCCCCGGAAACAGAAGGCAACATTTGAGGTGAGGGCTGCAGGGTGTGTGACTTTCTTCTGATGGTAGTGAGGCAACAGAGCAGTGCTCCAGGAATCTTGTGCTCAGCCTGAAGTTACCATCCTTCACCAGGTTGGGGGCCCCAGTTCTGCAGAAGAACTCAAATACATTGTTATGTGTATTTCTTGAGCAGGAACTAGGACCCAGCCTCAAGGCCATACCATCATTTGATTGCTCCTTCTTTATTTTTTGTTTCCTCTCCCTTCCATGATCAGCAACTGTTTGAATCTGCCCTTTGGGACTCAGGGAAGGTGAAGGAGGCTGAATGAAGCCTATATCCTACAAACAAGAAATGGGGAACAGAGAATGGATCTGTACTCCAGAGCCCCACGGAGTCCTGCTCAGTTTTAATTCAGAGAACTGGGCAACTATGACTCTGATAAATTCCTATCAAAATGGGGCACAGGACTGCCTCAGTTTGGAGAATAGACATAGAAATGGAAGTATTTCTGAGTTCTAAGTCTTAGATCTGAGTCTTGATGATTAAAATCTCAATACCTTGGTTTGCCATTTTGGTGTAACACACCCAATTAGAAGTAGTTAGAAAAGTGACAACTGGAATTTTAATAGACAATATAAATCCCATTTCTTTTCAGAAGAATTGGCCTGAAACCCAGTCCAACTGGCACTTCAGGGAGACTTGTAGCCAGGTAGCCAGTTGTCTAGTTTTATAAAAAAGTACGGTTGCAGTTACTAGCTGCCAGCAGACATTGTTGTGAAAATGTTCGGCAGTATCCAAGCCTGACACGACTCAGAAAACTCAAGCTTTTAGCAGTAGAAGGACTAGTCTGAAATTGCATCCATAGTGTCACCTAGTTATTTCCTTGGGTGTCTGAACCATAGCTACTCTATCTTGACTTTTAATATTCTCCTTAATAGCCAATGCAGATGTCACCCTAAACGATGTCAGAGTTTCTCTAGGTATGAGAAGATATAAGAACTGGGACTCATAAAATCTTCTCCTGAAAAGATCTAACTATCTGAAGGCCTGTTCACAAGTTTTCCCCATAGCACAGAGTGCCTTATTACTGATTTTCACCCTGAATTCCTTTCAAGGGTATTGAAGGTCAGCAGCTGCAGTGGCCATGATTTAATCTTTGAAGAGATAAATGGCAAGTGCCAATTTCCAGTTGGCAGGGTTCCTTCTTGGTCATAAACTTGACCATGATTTGGGGGTAGGGGGGCATTTCATGACCATTTCATCCCACGGTGGTGAGAATGCTCATTTTCAGGTCTGACAAAGATTTTGCTGACAGGCCATTCAATGTGCTGTTCCTGGACTAGCCCATAAAATTGTATCCAAAATTCTCTGGACCACCTGTCTTAACTAGCCTCTCGGTCCAGGAAAACATTCCCTCTTACTGCTTCTTCTGGTATCTAGAGTTACACTGTTACCATCATCGATTTCATATGCAACTATATATTATTTCATCAGAGAATCAGTCACACATTTGGCAGGGTTGTTGCTGTTTAGTCGCTCAGTCCTGTCTGACTCTGCAACCCCATGACTGTTGCCTGCCAGGCTCTTCTGTCCATTGGGTTCTCCAGACAAGAATACTGGAGTAGGTTGCCATTTCCTTCTCCAAGGTTTGCTCCTAGTGTGAAAGTGAAAATGTGAAAGTGCAGTCGCTCAGTTGTGTCTGACTTTTGGTGAATCCATGGACTGTACCTACCAGGCTCCTCCATCCATGGGATTTTCCAGGCAAGATTACTGGAATGAGTTGCCATTTCCTTCTCCAATGGCAGTGTAAGGATCAGCAATTTTGTAAAACAGGCGAAAACAAATAACATAGCCAGCAGTATTAGTAAAGTCATAAGTAAGAATTAAGCTAAGAGCTTCCATTAGATGTAGCCCAGTAAGGAGGAGCCTGGTAGGCTGCAGCCCATGGGGTCGCTAAGGGTCGGACACGACTGAGCGACTTCACTTTCACTTTTCACTTTCACGCATTGGAGAAGGAAATGGCAACCCACTCCAGTGTTCTTGCCTGGAGAATCCCAGGGACGGGGGAGCCTCATGGGCTGCCGTCTATGGGGTCACAGAGACAGACACGACTGAAGTGACTTAGCAGCAGCAGTATATCCCAAGTCATCTGACTTAGACTATTCTGTAATCTTTATCTTCTAGGGAAATTGTATATTGGCACTGTCTATAAGGCACAAAGCCCAGTATTCTAGTGTTTTTAGACTGATTATCATTAGTATAATATAATTCTTCCCAACATAGAGGAGACTTTAAACCTAAATTGCCATAGCCTGGTGTTAATCTATATAAATCCATCCCATAATTGAGGGAGATTTTTTCCTTTGCTGAAACTTTGCTTGTTGCTCTAATTGAGCTTTAGTAACAGAAGAAAACTCAAGTTCATGACCAGGGTCAGAGCAGGCTTTATTGGCCATGTGAGGGGATCTCATCTAGTAATATCAATGGTGACCTATACATGACTATAACTTTCCTTTTAAAGTAAATTTCTTCAGGGCCAACCAATTTGAGCATTGGAATAGAGAAATTCACCAAGGTAACCCAGAACCACACACAGGTAATTGGCCACAATCCCAACAACTGGATTGATTTCTAAAACTAGCATAGGATCATGCCTATGACAAAAAAAATATTTGATTTATATGTAAAGGTCCAAGAAGTCAAGAAAATATTATAAATAATTATACAAATCAGGTCCAGCATCTTGGGTAAGCTGTTTATTTCTGATGTCTTTTTCTTGTCCTGGGGTAATGCAGTTTCTCCTCTGAAAAGAAGGTCCTTCCCTCCAGTTTGGAGACAGTCCCTTAAATTATGTCTTTTTCCAGTCCTGTTTGTGGATTGTGAGGCATCTGATCTTTGTCAAAAGATAGGTTACTGAAATAAGCTTCAGAAACAAATTTAGGGTATCTTTTAATAATTCAATTAAATTTTAAATTAATATACCCTAACAGCAAAGAACTATCCAGGAAATGAATCAGATACTGACCTTTATTAACAAACTGGGATTTAACATTCATTGAAACATCCTTTTCTCCCTAAAATCACCCTCATTTTTACCAAATATAACCAAATTAAGACTAGTTTGTTTGTGAAATAGGTCTGGTCTCAATAAACTTGGCCTGAAGATATATATAACCATAACTGATCATAGAGTTTTTACTTTGCTGAAACTTTTATAGAGTCTCAGGCTGAACTTTTCAAACAAAACCTTTCAGGGATAGGAAAGTTTTACCAAAGGCTTATCACAGATTTCACCTAACAAATCTATGTGAATTCCTCTCTTTTCAAGGTCTTAAAAATTCCTTGAGACTTCTGTACTGGTTAGTAACATAACCTTCTTAACTTATTTGATAAAGTTACTGGAAACCTAAGAGTTTCCAATCTCTGAAGTGGTCAGGTAGACAAGATAAACAGGTAAACAGATTTCCATCTGTTTATAAAGTGTAATTTTACCAAATTATTGTCATAATTAGTTTGAGGGGAAGGTTTTCCCTACTCCCAGGAAACACAGATTCAAACCCACAACTTTTCGGATAAAAACCATAAAAGTTATAAGCATATTTAGCAGTTCAGTTCTTCTGTTAACCTTTTTAAAGTCATCAGGCTTCTCCTTAGAATACTGGAACATGTCAGAATTTTAGGAAATCCATATAATTTCTAGGATATCTATATTAGTTATACTTATCTTACAATATAACCTGAGAGGATTTATTACTCATCTGATAATATTTCCCATGTAATTTAACCAACCAAATAAACCCAATTAATTTACATCTCTCTTTGGGATGTTTCAGGGGCCCTTTGAAGCATCCCAACGGTAGCTAAAGGTCACAAGAACTTTAATAGAACTTGATTTAGGAAATTTTGTCCAAAAAATATCAAAAGGGTTTAGAACATTCAGTCAGATCTAGCCAATGCTGATGGGTGTGTCACTTAGCCTGCCGATATCTTACAATGGGTGTACATACAGAGGCTCAAAGTCCAGTCAAAATCAATTCCACCATCTCGGACCTAGTTGGCTTTAACCAGTTTTCCTATAACTGAGTCATTCCTAATGAAATCCACTTACCCAGTGAATTTTAATCCAATTTTAGGAAATCTTGATCATGTATAATTCTTTTCAGTAATTTTTTATATCTTCTTCTACTGAAAACACATCTTAGTTTCCCTAAAGTATTTTCCACAATGAGATACATTTCTGGCTGACAAATCTGTAACAGAATACAGTCTTATTTGACCTCTAGTAAACCTAGGTACAGCTTCCCTGGTGGCTCAGATGGTAAAGCATCTGCCTACAAAGCTGGAGACCCAGGTTCAATCCCTGAATTGGGAAGATCTCCTGGAAAAAGAATGGCAAGCCACTCCAATATTCTTGCCTGGAAAATCCCATGGACAGAGGAGCCTGGGCGGCTACAGTCCATGGGGTTGCAAAGAGTTGGACACGACTGAGCGACTTCACATTTCACTTCAAACCTAGGTACAACGAAGTATTATACTTATTGATGGTTTGAAAAACCAGGTATTAACTTAATACTGAATATTTCCCAATTCACATGAATCCGGAATTCATTTAGCTTAATTTAGAATTGTTTGCTTTGTAAGCACTTATATTTTTTAAGCCAATTAAATAATTAAGTATTATCCAGAGACAAAGACATACCAAGAGAGACACATATTCAGACAGATACAACGTGAGATCTAGCTTCATTTCTAAACTTACTCGTGAATTAGATATTACAGTACAAAATTTACTAGTTTATAAATAATAATTGGAGTAAATAAAATTTTTAAAGTCTTCTTCCCGTTTTTCCTCAGTCTCAGGAGTTAGAGATGACCTACATAAGTGTTCCTGAGGGCCCTGGTCTCAAGGCGCAGGAAAAGAAAATCAAGTTCTAACAAAATGGCGGCAGGTCTAAACCAAATGTTGGCCACACAAAGCCAAATGGCCATCACAAATTACAACACAGAACACAGAGTATAAAACACATACATCAACCTGGCAGTCCTAAAGACACTCCCTTAAATACAAGATTACAGTCTCTCAGAAAACATCCAGTAGAGACATAGAACTTCAGATCCAAGTACTAACAGAGTAAGTGAAAATATCTCCGGTCTTCAAAGATTTCAAAGGGAGAAAAGGAAGCCAGGTTGAAAGAAGAAGGGAGGAGGTGGGAGAGGGAGCAAAATGGGTGGCCTTTCTGATATCTCTTGCAGATACCCAGGCATTAAGGGACTTTACCCTGAGCCTCCAAGAGAAGGGGATACTGGAATTCGGCCCTACCAGAAACCAGATCAGAACAGAACAGAACCAGAATTCGAGTTCCCTGCCAAGAGGAGGTGATCAGCCTCCAATCCTCAGCTCAGGCTGAGGCTCTTCGACCAGAATCCTGCGTCCAAGACCGGGGTACTAGAAAAAAAGGATAGGATAGGAAGAGTTAAAGAGAGGAAAAAGAGAGGGGAGGCGAGAGGTCAATAAAGTCTCTTGTTCCTTACCCAGTCTGGGCACTCTGGCTAGTTGTCTGCATCAGGAGGAGACCAGGGAAAAAAGGGTCCAGTTGCGGCCACTGGTCTGGTCCATCAGCAGGCAAGCTAGTCCCCAAGTACCCCAAGTGGTCAGGATGTCAGTCACAGCAAAGAAGAGACTCGCCATTTGTTGCAGGAAGGGGGACACCCACCCCAATCCCCAATCAAGGCCCAAGACTGGGCTCTTAGTCTAATACTCAGAAATGAACTGTCCGAGGAGACACATGTGCTGACAAAGCATGAGATTTTATTGGGACAGGAACCCCAGGTGGAGAGCATTTCAGTTCAGCTCAGTTGCTCAGTCGTGTTTTACTCTCTGCGACCCCATGAATCGCAGCACGCCTGGCCTCCCTGTCCATCACCATCTCCCGGAGTTCACTCAGACTCACGTCCATCGAGTCAGTGATGCCATCCAGCCATCTCATCCTCTGTCGTCCCCTTCTCCTCCTGCCCCCAATCCCTCCCAGCAACAGTCTTTTCCAATGATCAACTCTTCGCATGAGGTGGCCAAAGTACTAGAGTTTCAGCTTTAGCATCATTCCTTCCAAAGAAATCCCAGGGTTGATCTCCGTCAGAATGGACTGATTGGATCTCCTTGCAGTCCAGGGGACTCTCAAGAGTCTTGTCCAACACCACAGTTCAAAAGCATCAATTCTTCGGCGCTCAGCCTCCTTCACATCCAACTCTCACATCCATACATGACCACAGGAAAAACCACAGCCTTGACTAGACGGACCTTAGTCGGCAAAGTAATGTCTCTGCTTTTATTCAAAAGTATATTCATACTGTCTAGGTTGGTCATAACTTTCCTTCCAAGGAGTAAGCGTCTTTTAATTTCATGGCTGCAGTCACCATCTGCAGTGATTTTGGAGCCCAAAAAAATAAGTCTGACACTGTTTCCACTGTTTCCCCATCTATTTCCCATGAAGTGATGGCACCAGATGCCATGACCTTCGTTTTCTGAACGTTGAGCTTTAAGCCAACTTTTTCACTCTCCTCTTTCACTTTCATCAAGAGGCTTTTTAGTTCCTCTTCACTTTCTGCCATAAGGGTGGTGTCATCTGCATATCTGAGGTTATTGATATTTCTCCCGGAAATCTTGATTCTAGCTTGTGTTTCTTCCAGCCCAGAGTTTCTCATGATGTACTCTGCATAGAAGTTAAATGAGCAGGGTGACAATATACAGCCTTGACATACTCCTTTTCCTATTTGGAACCAGTCTGTTGTTCCATGTCCACTTCTAACTGTTGCTTCCTGACCTGCATATAGGTTTCAAGAGGTAGGTTAGGTGGTCTGGTATTCCCATCTCTTTCAGAATTTTCCACAGTTTATTGGGATCCACACAGTCAAAGGCTTTGGCATAGTCAATAAAGCAGAAATAGATGTTTTTCTGGAACTCTCTTGCTTTTTCCATGATCCAGCGGATGTTGGCAATTTGATCTCTGGTTCCTCTGCCTTTTCTAAAACCAGCTTGAACATCAGGGAGTTCACAGTTCATGTATTTTTGAAGCCTGGCTTGGAGAATTTTGAGCATTACTTTACTAGCATGTGAGATGAGTGCAATTGTGCGGTAGTTTGAGCATTCTTTGGCATTGCCTTTCTTTGAGATTGGAATGAAAACTGACCTTTTCCAGTCCTGTGGCCACTGCTGAGTTTTCCACATTTGCTGGCATATTGAGTGCAGCACTTTCACAGCATCATCTTTCAGGATTTGAAACAGCTCAACTGGAATTCCATCACCTCCATTAGCTTTGTTCGTAGTGATGCTTTCTAAGGCCCACTTGACTTCAGAATCCAAGATGTCTGGCTCTAGATGAGTGATCACATCATCATGATTATCTGGGTCATGAAGATCTTTTTTGTACAGTTGTTCTGTGTATTCTTGCCATCTCTTCTTAATATCTTCTGCTTCTGTTAGGTCCATACCATTTCTGTCCTTTATTGAGCCCATCTTTGCATGAAATGTTCCCTTGGTATCTCTAATTTTCTTAAAGAGATCTGTAGTCTTTCCCATCCTGTTGTTTTCCTCTATTTCTTTGCACTGATCGCTGAAGAAGGCTTTCTTATCTCTTATCTCTTCTTGCTATTCTTTGGAACTCTGCATTCAGATGCTTATATTTTTCCTTTTCTCCTTTGCTTTTCACCTCTCTTCTTTTCACAGCTATTTGTAAGGCTTCCCCAGACAGCCATTTTGCTTTTTTGCATTTCTTTTCCATGGGGATGGTCTTGATCCCTGTCTCCTGTACAATGTCACGAACCTCCGTCCATAGTTCATCAGGCACTCTATCTATCAGATCTAGGCCCTTAAATGTATTTCTCACTTCCACTGTATAATCATAAGGGATTTGATTTAGTTCATACCTGAATGGTCTAGCGGTTTTCCCTATTTTCTTCAATTTGAGTCTGAATTTGGTAATAAGGAGTTCATGATCTGAGCACAGTCAGCTCCTGGTCTTGTTTTTGTTGACTGTATAGAGCTTCTCCATCTTTGGCTGCATAGAATATAATCAATCTGATTTTGGTGTTGACCATCTGGTGATGTCCATGTGTAGAGTCTTCTCTTGTGTTGTTGGAAGAGGGTGTTTGCTATGACCAGTGCATTGTCTTGGCAAAACTCTATTAGTCTTTGCCCTGCTTCATTCCGCATTCCAAGGCCAAATTTGCCTGTTACTCCAGGTGTTTCTTGACTTCCTACTTTCGCATTCCAATCCCTTATAATGAAAAGGACATCTTTTGGGGGTATTAGTTCTAAAAGGTCTTGTAGGTCTTCATAGAACCGTTCAACTTCAGGTTCTTCAGCGTTACTGGTTGGGGCATAGACTTGGATAGCTGTGATATTGAATGGTTTGCCTTGGAGATGAACAGAGATCATTCTGTCATTTTTGAGATTGCATCCAAGTACTGCATTTCAGTCTCTTCTGTTGACCATGATGGCTACTCCATTTCTTCTGAGGGATTCCTGCCCACAGTAGTAGATATAACGGTCATCTGAGCTAATTTCACCCATTCCAGTCCATTTTAGTTCGCTAATTCCTAGAATGTCGACGTTCACCCTTGCCATCTCTTGTTTGACCACTTCCAATTTGCCTTGATTCATAGACCTGACATTCCAGGTTCCTATGCAATATTGCTCTTTACAGCATCAGATCTTGCTTCTATCACCAGTCACATCCACAACTGGGTATTGTTTCTGCTTTGGCTCCATCCCTTCATTCTTTCTGGAGTTATTTCTCCACTGCTCTCCAGTAGCATATTGGGCACCTAATGACCTGGGGAGTTCCTCTTTCGGTATCCTATCATTTTGCCTTGGTAGGATACCGAAAGAGGAACTCCCCAGGTCATTAGGTGCCCAATATGCTACTGGAGAGCAGTAGGGTAAGGGAAACCAGGAGAGATGCTCAGCTTGCAGTGTTTTATGGTGATGAGATTAGTTTCCAGGTTGTCTTTGCCCAATCATTCTGACTCAGAGTCCTTCCTGGTGGTGCACGCATTGTTCAGCCAAGACAGATGTCAGCAAGAAGGATTCTGGGAGGTGGTCAGACACGTGGTGCCTCCTTTTGGGAAACTCAGAAGAGTTTCCTAAACTCTTTCAGTTGGTGGTGGCTTATTAGTTCCATACTTACCAGGACCTCCTGTCGTAAAACAACTCATGCACATGGTCACTCGGAGAAGGCAATGGCACCCCACTCCAGTACTCTTGCCTGGAAAATCCCATGAATGGAGGAGGCTGGCAGGCCGCAGTCCATGGGGTCGCTAAGAGTTTGCCATGACCGAGCAACTTCACTTTCCCTTTTCACTTTCATGCATTGGAGAAGGAAATGGCAACCCACTCCAGTGTTCTTGCCTGGAGAATCCCAGGGACGGGGGAGCCTGGTGGGCTGCCGTCTATGGGGTCACACAGAGTCGGACACGACTAAAGTGACTTAGCAGCAGCAGCAGCAGCACAGGGTCACTATGGTGTCTGGCCAAGGTGGGCAGGTTCAGTCAGTGTTCTTCCCCTAACACACCCACACACCCCCCACTCTCTTCCCTGCAACAGAAGGAGAACCTCAAAGGGGGAAACTGAGGGAAAGTGGACAATCATTCCTCTAACTTCCCTCAGCTGCAGTGCCCACACACTCCACTGAAGCACCTCAAATGAGATCACTATGAGGCCTGTTGCAGACTCCCAACAGCACCAAAGATTTCTGTGGCCCAGGAATAGCATAGCCAAGGACCTGGGAACAGGAGGGTGTCTCTTGAGAATACACTCCGTGCCAAAGAAAAGACACCTCTTCTGCTCTTGAAGCAGCACTAGATTGACCCTAGGCTTTGTTGTTACCGGATGCGCTAAACCACCCCCCCCCCCTGCCCCAAGTATTAGTTGCACAGCCACATCCGAGTTTTTGCAATCCCATGAACTGGGGTCCCATCAGGCTCCTCTGGCCGTGGAATTCTCCAGGTAAGAACACTAGAGTGCGTTGTCACTCCCTTTTCCAGGGGAATCTTCCTGACCCAGGGATCAAACCCTGGTCTCCTGCATTGCAGGCAGATTCTTTACCAGCTGAGCCATGAGGGAAATCAAACACCTCAAAGGTAAGTTTTTTGTTTTTTGTTTTTTACTTTACAATATTGTATTGGTTTTGCCATACATTGACATGAATCTGCCATGGGTGTAGATGTTTTCCCCATCCTGAACCCCTTTCCCATCTCCCTCCCCATCCCATCCCTCTGGGTCATCCCAGTGCACCAGCCCTGAGCACCCTGTATCATGCATTTAACCTGGACTGGCAATTCGTTTCACATGTGATAATTTACATGTTTCAATGCCATTCTCCCATATCACTCCGCCCTTGCCCTCTCCCACAGAGTCCAAAAGACTGTTCTATATATCTTTGTCTCTTTTGCTGTCTCACATACAGGGTTATCATTACCATCTTTCTAAATTCCATATATATGTGTTAGGATTGCCATGAGAAATATCAATAACCTCAGATATGCAGATGACACCACCCTTATGGCAGAAAGTGAAGAGGAACTAAAAAGCCTCTTGATGAAAGCCAAAGAGGAGAGTGAAAAAGTTGGCTTAAAGCTCAACATTCAGAAAACGAAGATCATGGCATCTGGTGCCATCACTTCATGGGAAATAGATGGGGAAACAGTGGAAACAGTGTCAGACTTTATTTTTTTGGGCTCCAAAATCACTGCAGATGGTGACTGCAGCCATGAAATCAAAAGACGCTTACTCCTTGGAAGGAAAGTTATGACCAACATAGATAGCATATTGAAAAGCAGAGACATTACTTTGCTGACTAAGGTCCGTCTAGTCAAGGCTGTGGTTTTTCCTGTGGTCATGTATGGATGTGAGAGTTGGATGTGAAGAAGGCTGAGCGCCAAAGAATTGATGCTTTTGAACTGTGATGTTGGAGAAAACCCTTGAGAGTCCCTTGGACTGCGAGATCCAACCAGTCCATCCTAAAGGAGATCAGTCCTGGGTGTTCATTGGAAGGACTGATGCTAAACCTGAAACTCCAATACTTTGGCCAGCTCATGTGAAGAGCTGACTCATTGGAAAAGACCCTAATGCTGGGAGGTATTGGGGGCAGGAGGAGAAGGGGACGACAGAGGATGAAATGGCTGGATGGCATCATCGACTCAATGGACGTGAGTTTGAGTGAACTCTGGGAGTTGGTGATGGACAGGGACGCCTGGCATGCTGTGATTCATGGGGTTGCAAAGAGTCAAACACGACTGAGTAACTGAACTGAACTGAACTGATACTGTATTGGTGTTTTTCTTTCTGGCTTACTTCACTCTGTATAACAGGCTCCAGTTTCATCCACCTTATTAGAACTGATTCAAATGTATTCTTTTTAACGGCTGAGTAATATTCCATTGTGTATATGTACCACAGCTTTTTGCCTGCTCTATGAAATGGGAGCTGGGGACTAAACAGACTAGGTCAATGCAAATAAAGTAATGCACTCGCTCTTGCACACGCTGCTCTCCACTATTTGGGCAGATTCTGGGTCTCAGAGGTCTGAGAGGACCTGCTGCAGATGAAGCAGTTGGAGGAAAGGGCGGTGTCTTCCTTATTCATGCCACTCTGTGTCCCTGCGATGCTGGTGGACTGAATGCTAGGGAGAGGTGGCAGTTCCAATTTTTCAGTTTAAAACTTTATAGGTCGAGCAAAAATACTAAATATAAGAAGCAGAAGGCCGCAACTCCTCCCTAGGACATCTCCAGGGGGTGAAGCAGGCTCTGACTCCAGAGAGCCGCGCCTGCGCACTACGGACTCTGAAGCACAGGCCAACTGAGGGAGGTGGGCGGGGCTGCCCGGCCATCCGGGTTCCCTCACCCCGCCCCCGCTGCATGAATGAGAGGCGCGGCGCCCGCCCCTCCCCCGCTGGGCCCGCCCCTCGCCGGGGCTGTGGCGCGCCGTCTGCCGCTGCCACCTCAGCCGCGCTCGGTCAGCCAGACGCCCGCTGCTTACTGCCCGGAGCTGACGGTCCCAGCACGCTCGCCGCCGCTGCCGGCACGACAGAGTAAGTAAGCAAGCGAGCGTTGGGCCACTGAACGCCGTCGCCCCCTGGTTTGGGGAGTAAGGGACCGGGCAGGTCCGGGTTCGGGATGCTAAGGAGACCGTGGGCCCGCGCCAGCCTCCCCCGCTCACACTCCCGGCGCCTCGGCCGGGATCTGGGACGGGTAGGACAGCGGCCCTGGGCCGGGAGGGGCGCGGAGGAGGGTCCGCGCACGAACAGGAGGGTGAGTCTCGCACAAAGGGAGGCGCGGAGCTGTCACCGAGAGACCACAGAGATAAGGTTCGCGGCGCCCTGTGCGCCCAGCTAGCCCGTGCCCCGCGTCTGGTCCCCGGGCGTGGGAGCTGCTGGGATGTGCCCGGAGCGAGGACGAGGATGGCGAAGACTGCTGCCTCCCTGTTGGCCGTGGGAACGCGCCTTGGGGGGGCGCGGCGTGGCAGTGTTTTCCTGGTCCCCGTCTGCTCCTCCCCTTTCTTTGTGGCGTCTGTCTCATGCCCGTTTGTCACTGGATATAAGCAGTGGTCTGGGATGAGATCTCTTGCCTCGCTTACTCATTAATGAAAGTCAGGTGCTGGCCTCATTTGTGAGTGGGGGGCCGTGTGTGCTTCCACAGGCCAGAGAATTAAGGCCCCTCTTTTGTTTCCAGAGACTTAATGGTTTGTATGTGACCTCTGAAATGAGCGAATCGGAGATCGTTTAAAGGGGTTGAGGAAAAAAAGACATATTCCTTCATCAGATCTTCAGCCAGTTCTGTCTCTGGCATTCCTTCAAACAGTATTTCTTTGTTTCTTGCTGCAAAACCAGTGGGTTTTGTTAACTGAAAATATGTGTCTATATTCTCAATATATGTCTATATTCTCAGTATATCCAGAACACTTGCTTTCCGGGTGTTGGCAAATGGTCATATACTCATGTATATGTACATGAGAATAGTACATATAGAACACTGCTTTTTGTTAATTGGTAATTATGACTGTATATTGATATACGTTGTCTATAGAAATGCTCCAGTATATCTAGGACACTTTTTTCAGCTCCTCAGTACAGGCAGATTTTGTTTCTTCCTGCCTCCCTGTGTTAATAAGAAGGTGGTCCAGCAGGTTCTCCCCGCCTCCTTGCCTTTTTTTCCCCCCGTAATTCTTTGGCAAAGGGTGTTATTGCATATTTCCCTGGCATGCGCCCTTGCTTTGATCTGAATTTTCCTGTCCTCTGTTGTCTGGTTGTGCAGCCCAGCTCAGTGGCACCTCTTACAGGACTATTGGAAAACAGAACACCTTTTTTTTTTTTTTTTTTTTTTGTCCTCATCCCCAGAGAGAGGAGGAAGCTCCGCAGTTTCCCACAGACTTTGGCTCTGTGGGGACTGCCTGCCTGACTTTGTTTTCTTGGTGAAGTTATGAGGAGTCACAGCTGATATGGACCAATTAAAAAGAAGCAGTTATAATAGCACCAGCTATTCCTTGCTGTTTAACTTGGACCTTTTTCTCTCTTAAACTAGATCTTATAAGTTTTAGAAGATAGTTGGTTGCACTTGCTGTTTCTTTTTTGTACCCTTATAATTTTGCAGAGTGACAGGAAATTAGCTAAACTCAGTTGTTGTAGGAAACATACCTCCAAATATTAATATACTTTTGTTATGATCTTTTGATTCAGAATAGCAGCAGTAAAAAAAAAAGTGAGGAGCTAATTAGAGGATATGAATAGTTGAATTGATTCAGTTTTAAGATTCCCTTTAAGGTTATTTTTAATAACATGTATTTTAATTCCTGGTAGTTTTCGGTGCAAAATGAAGTTGAAACTAAGCAGTCTTCCATAGCATCTGTTTATGTATATTTCCCTCTGTTACAAACATTTGCTTTTAATTTGAAAGAGAAATTTTCCATTTGGTTGGAACAGGATCCATTATTCTTGGTAAAAAAAATCTTACCTTATGTTAGCATGATCAAATTCTTTCTTTGTAAAAGTTAAAATTAATAAAAGTTGATTTTTCAGTTTGACATTTTGGTGTTATGATATCAGATTTAAATAAAAATTTTTATGAATTTAACTCAAAATAAGGTAACTCATAAATGAGTGCTTCATTAATTACATTAACTAGTGTCACTAATACTGAAGCAACCCAAATAACTTATGAATTGCCTGCATAAGATTTTTCTCTTTTAGGAAGCCCTTTAAAACAAATCATAAGGGGAAGTCTTAAATAAACAGCATAGTGTAACCGGAATTATCACTGAAATAGGCTTGCATAGTACTACAATATTGGGCAACTTTAATTTTGCAAGCATGACTTGGCTATTGTTTGTACCAACAAAGGAAGCTAAAAACATCCTGGCCTTGTTATTCAGCATTCTGTTAATCGAAATCTTTACCAATCCATAGTTTTGCATTTTTGTAGGATGATGATTGAAGAAAAATTCCAAAGTAGTATCTATATTGCCAAAATAGGTTATATGCTGTTTTATTAATAAATATAATCTTTATATTCATTAGAAATACTAATATTGTTATGTTGCTGCTGCTGCTGCTAAGTCGCTTCAGTCGTGTCCAACTCTGTGCGACCCCATAGACGGCAGCTCACCAGGCTCCCCCGTCCCTGGGATTCTCCAGGCAAGAACACTGGAGTGGGGTGCCATTTCCTTCTCCAATGCATGAAGGTGAAAAGTGAAAGTGAAGTCGCTCAGTCATGTCAGACTCTTAGCGACTCCATGGACTGCAGCCCACCAGGCTCCTCCATCCATGGGATTTTCCAGGCAAGAGTACTGGAGTGGGGTGCCATTGCCTTCTCCGATATGATGACACTTTGTCACCCAAACTGGGATACATTATCCTCCCAGCATTCTGTCAGTAACTGTTTTCTGGGAATTCCCTGGTGGTCCAGTGATTAGGAGTCTGCTTACACTACAGTGGGCACGGATTGATCCCTGGTGGGGGAACTAAGTTCCTATATGCCGTGCAGCCAAATACTAATTGTTTTCTGTTTCAAATGGCAGTTTATTCTAAAATCAGTAATAATCTTATCATAATGTATTATTAGATCGGTGCAAAAGTAATTGCAATTTTGCATTGTTGAAGTTTGCCATTTGATATTGGAATACATTCTTAAATAAATGTGGTTATGTTATACTATAGAAATGATGTAAGAGAAAAAGCAAATTCCAGCGATTTTTTTGGGGGGGAGTTCAAAATGGGTCGTAAAGCAGCAGAGACAACTTGCAGCATCAACAACACATTTGGCCCAGGAACTGCTAACAAATGTACAGTGCAGTAGTGGTTCAAGAAGTTTTGCAAAGGAGACAGAGCCTTGAAGATGAGGAGCACAGTGGCTGGCCATTGGAAGTTGACAACAACCAATTGAGAGCAATCATCAAAGCTCTTACAACTACGTGAGAAGTTGCTCAAGAACTCAATATAAACCGTTCTACAGTCATTCTGCATTTGAAGCAAATTGGAGAGGTGAAAAAGCTCAATAAGTGGGTGCTTCATGAGCTGACTGAAAATCAAAAAAAATCATGTTAAAGTGTAGTCTTCTCTTATCCTATGCAACAACAATGAACCATTTCTCGATCAGATTATAATGTGTAATGAAAAATGGATTTTATATGACAACCAGCTCAGTGGTTGGACCGAGAAGAAACTCCAAAACACTTCCCAAAGCCAGACTTGCACCGCAAAAAAGGTCATAGTCATTGTTTGGTGGTCTGCTGCCTATCTGATCAACTACAGCTTTCTGAATCCCAGCAAAGCCATTACATCTGAGAAGTATGCTCAGCAAATCGGTGAGATGCACTGAAAACTGCAACACCTACAGCTGGCATTGGTCAACAGAATGGGCCCAATTCTCCACAACATCACCTGACCACATGTCACACAACCAAAGCTTCAGAATTTGAATGAATTGGGCTATGAAGTTTTTGCCTCAAACGTCATATTCACCTGACCTCTTGCCAAGTGACTACCACTTCTTCAAGCATCTCAACAACTTTTTCCAGGGAAAATGCTTCCACAACCAGCAGGAAGCAGAAAATGTTTTCCAAAAGTTTATCAAATCCCAAAGCACAGATTTTTACACAACAAGAATAAAAAAACTTATTTCTTGTTGACAAAAATGTGTTGATTGTAATGGTTCCTATTTTGATTAATAAAGATGTATTTGAGCCTAGTTATAATGATTTAAAATTCACAGTCTGAAACCACAACTACTTTTTGCACTAACCTAATAGCAGCTTAAACTATATGAAATTGCCATTTTTTTTTAGATTGAGGAGTTACCAAAAATCAGTGGTTTCATATGGTTCAATTATTTTGAATTCTTAGCAGTTCTTTCTAGCATTTACCTTTATGTTTATTTCATTTTCAATGTTTAAACTGCAATTCCTTGATTTTCTGCCTTTGTATATTATCCACAGAGTTCTAGTTTGGAAGTTGAGTACTTAATTGTTCCACATAACCATCCTTCAACCCCCCCTACCTCATATCTATACTTTACAGTTTCCAGTTAAGTCAGTATTCAGTATTTATATGACTGTGGCAGTATAACTAAATTTACAGATGAACTGTATTGGATATGTATTACCTATTATGTTTCTTTCTTGTACAACTTTATTTCTCCTGAGTTAAATAATTGCCACTTTTGTTTGTTCTTCATTTGCCTAGTTTTCTTTTTACCAGTCACAAATTCTCCTCAAATTTTATGACAGAAATGATCATCTTTCAATATATTCAGATAATCTGTTTCGTTTCTATTTCCTAGCTGTCTTATAGGACCTCCCTTTTTATCTTCTGTGAATTCTCTTTGCCTTCCTCCTATGTTGCATCCTTGATTTCCTGGATCCTGTGTTTTCCTTATTCTTTAGTAGCTTCCTGAGAAAGAACATCTATAAACTCTGAAATTTCTTTCTGAATTCAGAAGTTGCATGTCTGAATGTCTTCATTTACTCTCACACTTGAATGGTGGTTTCACTGGATGTTGAATTCTAGATTGAAAATTAGTGTCTGTCTCTTGAAGGCTTCCATTTGTAATCCCCATTCTCTTTTCCCTCCCACTCTGAAAGACTGTAGGATCTTCTGTTTATCCCTGGTGTTCTGACATTTCATGGTGTTCCTCAAAATGGTGTTTCATGGTGTTCCTTTTTCTTTCCTTTTGCTTGTGAGGCAGATAATATTTCCCCAAATATCTATATGTATGTGCACACAGGCATACATACTATCTCACCTAGTCTGCTATTCTTCATGATGTTGACATGCCTCCATCAAGAGGTGCGATCTTTGTTTCCTCTCCTTGAACCTGTGCAAACAACCTGTGCTTCCCAGGATGTTTTGGGTCTTGAGCCAACATCATTTAGGAATACAGTTGGATGATCAAAAGCAGCCACCTTGAGGGAATGCTTTATTTATTTATTTATTTTACTTTTAAATGAAATCTTCAGTTTACTTTTGACTAGAAATATCAGTTAACACCAGAGAAAATGTCTTTCAGCATTGAAATGTAATCATCTCTGGAATCAACATGAAGACCATCAGTTGCATTTTTTTTTAATCTGCTTTAGGAAGTGATAGAGCCATTTATGACCAAAAAAAAAAAATCTATAAGCTTCATGGTTAAATACGTCATGACTAACTAAGACAAACACATTATTTGCAAGAATTTCTGTGATATGAAGATAGAGGCAAATGGAGTTACATAGACCAGGGCTTGTTTGGACAGTCAGTGACTTAGTGTTTATCTCAGGGATACATATTTTAAAATATTTTTTAGCCCATGAATTTTTTTCTATTTACAGCTGCTTTACTCCTCATTTAGCTTTCTCCAAGGGCTCATATCATATAAGTTGAATATTACTAGAGAACTTCAGATTCAGGACTAAAAATCTGAAGTGGACTACTCTCATCACTGCCCCCAGAAAACTGCCAGATTCTTAATAACTTGTAATTCTTAATTTTTGCCTATATTAATCTCTCCACACTCTTTAACTTCATAAGCAGCCCACCCATCCCCATGGTTATAAGTGGGCTGTATACTTCATTGAGGGTTTAAAAGTTATCAGTTACTTCTCATCCTCTCCTCACCAAATCTATAAATCCACCTTGCTTAGAATCCTTGTTTTCTGTTTTCTTCCTATCAGAGGCCAACTTGCCTCCCCACCTTACTCCCCCTCAGAGCTAGTTAAGAACTTGACTTCTGCTTTTGTGCTCTCTTTCACGTCCTCAACAACTTTCCAAGGCACCATCAATATCAGCATACATACATACTCTGATATTGCCCATCTTTAAAATCAACAAAAAATTAAAACAACTTTCCCCTGCCTTACATCCATTTCTTTCTGTTTACCTTCATGGTTAAATGTCTCAAAAGAGTAGTCTACACCTTTCCTCCCTACCTCCTCTGTACTATGTGTCACTCTCTGAAATTCTGTTGTTGACTGAATTTTTTTGTCTCTTACCCTCCACTGGAAAGTGAGCTCCAGGAAAGCAAGACCTCATCTATCCTGTTTACCACTATGTTCCTAGGACAGCAATTGACACAAGTACCTACTCAGTACATGGGCAAAAAAGGCATAACTGACATACTTAACCTGGTAGAATAGCTCTTTTTAAAAAAATTTCTAACAAGAAAATCAATTTTCATTTTTTTAAAATTATTCTCTACTTTTTGCCACACTTGAAAATTGAAAAATTATGAAGACTGTATTAATGGTTGAATTTTACCTATGTTACATTACATTTTGTTCTTTCCTAAGTATAATTTAAATTGGCAATCTTACACCTGGATTGATTGATCAGTCAGACTGATTGGAGTTGAATTTTAGTTCTTTTCACTTTTTGCCATGTGACCTTGGGCAGCTTAACCTCTCTGTTTCCTCATCTGCAAGGTGGAACTAAGAAAGTACCTACCTCATATGTTGTGTGGATCAAGTGAGATAACATGTAAAATGCTAAACCCAGTACTTGACATGGTGGCTAATACAATGAAAATAGTTACAGTTATTGTTTGTATACTCTTCTCTGGTTTCTAATGTTTGATCTGACTTGGTCACTGTAGTTTTGTATTTTTTCTTTTTTGTCACTGTAGTATTTTTGTTTGAAGTATTTATATCTCCTAGAGTATATTGACTATGAATGTGACTCTCCTGTTTTTAGTTTTGTTGGATTTTTTCTAATTCCTTGCTCCTCTGTTCCCCACATTACCCCCACATAATATTGACAGATTGATTAAATGATCTTCATTGACAGATGAGCACCCCCTAGCACTTCCCAGCAGTTTGGTCACTGAGAAATCATTTTGATAACTTGATGAAATATATTTATTTTAAGCCAAGTTCTGTACTTTGTTTATTTGGCTTGCCCAGAGGTGAGGCTGCTTCTTTGTGTTAATTCATGTTATTTTTCATTCAATTTTCTTATTTATGGTAATGGAACTTTTAAAACACCCAGTATGTCATCAACAGATTTTTTTAAAGTAGTTATAAGATAGTATTCTTTTCACTTACTAGCTAGCTAGGAAGATAAATATATGATATAATACAAAATCCATTTTACAGGCCTCACTGAGGGATAAAGACAGGCTATGTATTAATAGAAGTCCAAAGTAGGGAGATTGTGTCCAGCCAGCCTTAAGGGAGTCTTAAAACTTTTCCACGTGTTAAATTGTCTATACCCCTTATTTTCTGTCTTGATTTTTAATTTTAGAAATTGTTTCTTGAAGTAATTGACTTACCAGTTACTCTGCCTTTTTCTTATCTAGGTAGGCAGTGGAGATGCCTCCAATTATCTGAGCATTTCAGACATTAGAATGTAGTGTTAGATAAATTGGAGATACAAAAAGAATGCCAGATGGTTTGAAAGGAAATGTGAACACTAGTGCAGGCAGTCCTTTGAAAGCCAGCTGACTGAGCTTTATCTGCTCTGAAGGTAGGAATTAGACACTGTACCATACTAGCTGGCCTAGGAACAACTGACCAGTGGCCTTACTTTTGGTTGGGAAAGTCAGCCTAGGCCCTCCACCTGCTGTAAAGACAGTATGACACCAGATAGTTGCTCTGCACCTCCATGGATTTGAGTTGGAACAAACCTGAATGGCAAGGAAAGGAAGCTACTTTTTAGATGGCATTACAAGTAGACCTCATATTACATAGTGATTTTGCTCTGAAAAAGTATAATGCAACTTGAATTTTTATGGATTCAATGCTGTTAGGTGTATTTTGAGTTGCTTACTATTTTAGCAACTATAGAAGTTTGTGGCTTCTGTAGAACATTAATTATACATGTTGTCTTAAAATCATTTTGTCTATTATTTATGTTTTCCTAACTAGACAGGTATTTGTATCAGATACAGTTCTTTTCTAGCAAACTTAATGTTATAATTATTTAATTGAGAACAAAAGAAGTACAAATATGGCACTGCAGGTATAATGAGTAGTTCATTTGATGACAGTGTTTATTGAATTCTCAAAGTTAATAACTTCACCAGTAGTCTATCAGTATGCTTTATGTTATCTTTAATTATTTTTTTTAATTTGGAGTCTGAATGGTGCTGTATTACCTGTTTGTTAAGTTCATCTAGGCAAACCAAAATATTATAAGTTACTTGTACCTCTTTATTGTTCTCTCCTAACTCTGAGCATGAAAAATTTTGCTTGTGGTATAAACTTGAAATATCCAAATAAGCTCTTCATCTTAGACTGAGAGATAAAGTTTGGCAAACATCAAAGTATGAGCCAGTATAATTTATGGAAAATTGGTGAAAACATAAATCAAAAGTGTAGGCTTTCATTCTTTTCCTTTAGTACAAAAGAAATTGCGAAACTTCTTCAGAAGTGTGTTGGAAATTTCATGCTTGACTATAATTAAAAAGATTTTACCTAAATTTATTAATTGTCCTTGAAAGCAGTCCAGAGGAAATTTTGTGGTAGCAAGATTTTTTTTTAATATAATAGAACAGTATATCAATAGCCAGAAGCAATATAGTACCCAGAAATCATCTTTCGCATTAGCTAACCTATAGTAAAAACCTTTCATGTCAGTATCTTTTGGGCTTCCCAGTTGGCTTAGTAGTAAAGAATCCACCTGCCAATGCAGGAGATGTGGGTTCGATCCCTGAGTTGGGAACATTCTCTGGAGCAGGAAATGGCAACCCTCTCCAGTATTCTTGCCTGAAAAATCCTCCTCTTGCAGAGGAGCATGGCAGGCTACAGTCCATGGGATTGCAAAGGAATCGGACACAACTTAGCAACTAGACAACAATGTCAGAATCTACACGCATTTCTTCTTTACTCCTTACAGCATTTCTCAAAGGGTTATTAACGAATGATAAAGCAAAAAGTCAAAGCAGTAAGCTGTTTAGGTTCACATAGTCACCTGGGTCAGGTTTAGAACCCAGGCTTTTATTCTCCAACCCACCACATGTCTCAGTTGATATTGTCAACTTTCATAAGAACACAGATCTTTTCTATTCAGCTGGTATCTTGCTATTCAGGTGGGACTTCCCTGGTGTCTTGGATGGTTAAGAATCTGCCTGCAATGCGGGAGACCTGGGTTGGGAAGATCCCCTGGAGAAGGGAACGGCTACCCACTCCAGTATTCCAGCCTGGAGAATTCCATGGACAGAGGAGCCTGGCAGGTTACAGTCCATGGGGTCGCAAAGAATCAGACACCACTGAGCGACTTTCACTTTCACTTGGTATCCTGCACTGGGACTTTTGGAACAATCAAGGCTAGAGGGTGCACACCAAGTGGCTTATGAGATCTTAGCCCTGACTAGGGATAGAACCCAGGCTATTGCAGTGAAAGTGCCAAGTCCTAACCACTGGACCACCAGGGAATTCCCTGAAAGACTATTGATAAAGGAAATTTAGAGACCTTTGCAGAAAATGGCTGGCAAATAAGGAGAGATTTGGGGAGCGTATATATTTTTTATTTCTTTTGATACTCTTGAAGTAATTATCCATTATAGAACTTTTGCAGTAAATAAAAGTGAGGTAAATAAAAATGATTTGTTAGAATGCAGCAAAGAGGCTGTATAGTTTTCTAGCATTGTTGTAACAAATTACTACAAAATTGACAGCCTGAAACAGTAGAAATTTAGTCTCTCACAGTTTGAAAGGCCAGAAGTCTGAATGAAATCAGAGTGTCAACAGAGTTGCTGCACTCCCTCCAAAAACTAGGAGAGAATCCTTCCTTGCTTCTTCCAACTTTTCGTTGCTCCACACATTCCTTGGTTTTGTCTACATAACTCCATTCTTTGCTTCCATGTCCACATGGTCTTCTTTTTCTTTCTTATAAAGACATTGTCATTGGGTTTAGAGTCCACCTGGATAATCCAAAGCTCGCACAGTTCAGTTCAAAATGCAAACTGTGATTTCTGTTTTCTGTGTTTCAGTTTTCTCTATTTCAATTCACTGCCTCCATCTATTTAGAACTCCAGAATTATATAAACTCCACAGTTTTGAGGAGAGGAAAAAGTTGGATTCCTAAAAAAATTTTCTTAATGCATCCTGTAAAACTTCTTAGTCTTTGCCATGGGTTTTCAGTAGTATAACCTACCTCAGGAATAAAACTTTATATTTCACAGGTGTCAGATTGTCTTAATCTGTTCTGGCTGCTATAACAAAATACCCGCAGAAATTCCTCATCATTCTGAAGGCTCAGAAATCCAAGACCAGCAGTTTCAGTGTCTGGTAAGGGCTCACTTCCTAGTGCATAGATAGTATTTTTCACTGTCTTTTTGCTATGTCTTCCTGTGATGGAAGGGGTGAGGAAGCTATCTAGAGTCTTTTTTTATTGGGGCCTCTTATATAAGGGCATCAATCTGATTCTTGGGGGTGTCACCTTCAACTCTTAATCACTTCCAGATACCATTACATTGGGGATTAGATTTCAGTGTGTGAATTTGTGGAGCAGTGGGGGATATTTGCTTTATAGCACAATTTTTAGCACTAACTGTATGATACAAAGAGAAAATTGATATTTTCCATATAACTCATTCAGTATCTAAATAAGCACTGCAGCGTTAATTTTTTCATTGATCCATTTATTATTGACCTGTACTATTTTTCAGGTTTCTTTGCTAATGAGGTTCTTCTTCTTAATTTTTTTATTATAAGTAACTGTAAATACATTCAGAAATATGTCATTTATCCTTTTTCCTTTTACTTTGTTTGCTGAGGTATTTTAAAGCAAATCCAAGGCATTTTTGTACATACTTCCTGACATACTTCTATATGCATCTTTTTAAAATAAGGATGTTGTCTTACAGAACCAAAATGCTATTCTCGTACCTAATAAAATTAACAGTTACTCCTTGGTATCATCTAATAGCTAGATGCTGTTAAGGTTTGCCTGATTATCTCAAGGATATCTTTTTTCGGAGATGATTTGTTCACACCAGGACTTCAGAGTCCACAGATCATGTTTGGTCATTTTGTGCCTCATGCCTGTTTTGATTTAGGGTAGTTCCTCCTTCCTTTCTCCCCACTTTTTCTTTGTGTGTCATGGACTAGTTATAGGAACCAGGTCAATTGTCTTATGGAATTTCTCATTTTTTGGATTTGATTAAAACAGATTTAAATTTTTTGGCAAGAATGCTTAGGAGATGCTTAATATTACATCACATCCAGAGTCCTGCTGGGGTAGTGGGGTAGTTCTGGCTACCTCACTTCTAGTGATGCTGAGAGACCACACTGATGGTCATGTCAGCATCCTTTGTGGCAAAATAGTAATTTTCTTTTTTTTTAATTTTTATTTATTTATTTATTTTTGGCTACACTGGTCTAAATTGCTGTATGCAGGCATTCTTTAGTTGCAGCCAGTAGGGGCTACCCTCTAGTTGCAGTGCTTGGCCTTATTGTGGTGGCTTCTCTTGTTGCAGAGCACAGGCTCTAGGCAGGAGGGCTTCAGTTGTTGTGGTGCGTGGGCTCAGTTGCTGTGGCTCATGGGTTCTAGAGTGCAGTCTCAGTAGTTATGGCGCAAAGGCTTAGTTGCTCCTTAGTGTATGGGATCCTCCTAGAACAGAGATGGAACCCATGTTCCCTGCATTAACAGTCAGATTCTTAACCGCTGGACCACCAGGGAAATCCCAAAATGGTGATTTTCTTATGCTGTCCTCTCTTCTACATTTATTATCAGGAGTTCTATAAAGAAAGACCTGTGTATCCTCAACTAAGATTGTTTCGGGTTACTCTGAAATACATTTTGTATGAGAGATTGCCAAGTAATCTTACACTGCTAATGTTATTGATAAGAGATAATGAATTTGAATCAGGATAAAAGGAATTGTGTAATCTTTTGTTTTAATAAATATACAATGAACTTCTGAGTACTGTAGTAAAAATGTGATTTTTTTTTTTTTTTTTTTGCTGCTCTGAGTCTTCATTGTCACATGTGGGCTTTGTTGTAGCATGCAGGCTTTCTCTAGCTGTGGCACGTGGGCTTCTTTTGTTGCAGAGCACAGGTTCTGGAGTAAATGGGCTTAGTAGTGGTGGCACACAAGCTTCTCCAGTTGCCATGCAAGGGCTTAGTTGGCCTGCAGCTTGTGAGATCTTAGTTCCCCAACCAGAGATCAAACCCATGCACCCTGCATTGGAAGGCAGATTCTTAACCACTGGATCACCAAGGAAGTCCTTGTTTTTTTTAACAGTTGAGAATGTACACTCTGCTCTGGAAGTTACAGATAAAGATAAATGAAAGGCTTTTATAAATTAAAATCAAGCAGCAAAGAGGTAAGAGTACTAATTAGATTAAAATTTAAAAATTGGAAGAGAATAGAGCCAATATTTTGTAATAACTATTAATGGAGTAGTTTATAGTATAAATAGCCTTTAAAAATTATGAATCACTCGATTGTAGCTTATACACTATTGTACACCATCTGTACTTCAATTTCTTATTTAATTAGTTTTTAAAATTGAGAGATTTCCAGAGTCAGCATGACCCAGCCCCTGAATGTCTAAACCAGTCACTCTTCTTAGACTGAGCTTTTCACATAGTATATCCCTAACATGTGGTGAGTGTTTTCATGAGATTGTGTGTAGACTAAAGAAATCAAGGTTATGTATTATAGAATTAATGCTTAAATATCTTCAAAGGCAGGGAGAATTCTTCATTGAATATCATTCTTTTTCTTTAAATTGTATTTTATGGGAAAAAATCCTTTGATTACTATTTCTCATAATACCTCTTGTTTAACTTCATGTCTTGACATTCTTATTCAGTAAAATTACTGAATAAGGTCATGCAAATATAAAGCCTTACTTATTTTTCTTGCTTCATTTTACTTTAAGCCAGTTGTGTTTATTTATCTCCTGAATCTGTGTATTCTGGGGAAAGTAACTTTGATATCAAATGAAAATTAAACGGGTGTTTTTAGCTTCATAACCATCTCTAGACAGCCTCTAATCATATTTGAGAGATCATTAAATGTATGTGCTATTATGATTTGTCCGTCAGCAAAATATTGCTATGATTATGCTGTTTTATTTTAAAATAATAGTACTATGGGTCTTTTCTGAAAGATAAAGAATACCTTTATAGAGGGATGCCTCAAAAGACCATAGATAAAATCAGTATAATCATTTTTAGTCAGTTGAACTGATTATTCCTCATCAGGACTCTAAAATGGTTTTAGTGCTGAAAATTACATTTCCCTACCTATTGAATTAAAACAGATGATTGCAAAACACTTCCTCTATGCAAGCATTATGCTTGGTGCTGAGTAGTATGGCTGCTTTCACTATTCAGATAAAGAAGAAAGTACATACTTCTTCAACAACCATTTATGATAAAAAGTCTCCATGAAGTGGGCATTCAGGGAACCTATATCAACATAATAAAGGCAATATATGACAAGCCCACAGCTAACATCATTTTCAACTGTGAAAAGCTGAAGTCACTCTCTCTAAAATCAGAAACAAAATACTACCAGAAGATTACTAGAACTCAATAATGAATTTGGTAACATTGCAGGATAAAACTTAATACATGGAAATCTCTTGCATTCCTCTACACTAACAATGAAAGATCAGAAAGGAAGATTAAGGAAGCAATCCCATTTACCATCCCATCAAAAAGAATAAAATACGTGAAAATAACATGGCTAAGGAGACAAAAGACCTGTACTCTGAAAACTATAAGGAGCTGATGAAAGAAATCAAAGATCATATAAACAGAAAGATATACCATATTCTTTGATTGGAAGAATCAATATTGTCAAAATGACAATACTCCCCAAGGTAATCTACAGATTCACTGCAATCCTTTTCAAATTACCAATGATGTTTTTAACAGACTATAACAAAAATTTTTGTTAATTTGTATGGAAACACTAAAGACCCCAAATAGCCAATGAAATCCTGAGTAAGAAAAACAGAGCTGGAGGAATCACATTCCCTGACTTCAGACTTTACTATAAAGCTACAGGTATGGTATGGCCCAAGGACGGAAATACAAATCAATAAATCAGGATGGAAAGCCCAGAAATAAACCCACACACTTATAGTCAGTTAATCTATGATAAAGAAGGCAAGAATATTAAGTGGGGAAAAGACAAGTTTCTTCAGTAAGTGGTGCTGAGAAAACTACATGTAAAAGGAGATTAGAACATTCCCTAATACTATACACAAAAACAACCTCAAAATGAATCAAAGACCTATGTGTAAGGCCAGACACTATAAAACTCTTAGTGGAAAACATAGAACAGTCTTTGACATAAATTGTAGCAATATCTTCTTTGATCCATCTCCTAGAGTAGTGCAAGTAAAAACAAATATATGGGACCTAATTAAACTTAAAAGCTTCTGCACAACAAAAGAAACTATAAACAAAATGAAAAGACAGCCCACAGAATGGGAGAAAATAGTTGCAAACAAAGCAGTCAACAAAGGATAATCTCTCAAATATACAATAAAGTAGCTCACACACTGTATATCAAAAACAAAGCCCAATCAAAAAATGAGCAGAAGATCTAAATAGACCTTTCTCCAAATGAGACATATAGATGGACAAAAAGCACTTGAAAAGATGCTCAATATCACTAATTATCAGAGAAATGCAAATCAAAACTACAGTTAGGTATCACCTCACACCAGTCAGAATGGCCATCATCAAAAAGTCTACAAATAAATGCTGAGTAGATGTGGGGGGAAGGGAACTCTCCTAACTCTGTTGGTAGCAATGTATTAAAATATTGGTACAACCACTATGTATAACAGTATAGAGGTTCCTTAAAAAGCTGAAATTAGAACTACCATGTGATCCAGCAACCCCTCTCCTGGGCATATATCCAGAGAAAACTATAATTTGAAAAGATACATTCACCTCAGTTCATTGCAGCACTATTTACAATAGCCAAGACATGGAAGCAACCTAAATGTCCATCAACATCAACAGAGGGATGGATAAAGAAGATGTGGTACATATATACAATAGAATGTTAGTGAACCATGAAAAGATTTGAAATAATGCCATTTACAGCAACATATATGGACCTAGAGATTATCATACTAAATGAAGTAAGTCATACAGAGAAAGACAAATACCATATCACTCGTATGTGGAATCTAATTTTTTAAAATGATACAAATGAACTTATTTACAAAATATGTCAAAAAAGAAACTTATGGTTACCAACAGGAAAAGGTAGTGGGGAGGGATAATTCAGGAGCTTGGTTAACAAGCAGACACTACTATATATAGATAACTAGCAAGGACCTAATGTATAGCACAAGGAACTCTGCTCAGTATTGTGTAATAATCTTTATGAGGAAAGAATCTGAGAAAGAATGAATATATGTATGAATAAATCACTTTGCTGTACACATGAAACTAATACAACATTGTAAATTAATTATATGCCAATACAAAATTTAATACAAAAACATTTTTTTCATATGGGCTTCCCTGGTGGCTCAGAGGTTAAAGCATCTGCCTGCAATGCGGGAGACCTGGGTTCGATCCCTGGGTCAGGAAGATCCCCTGGAGAAGGAAATGGCAACCCACTCCAGTATTCTTGCCTGGAGAATCCCATGGACGGAGGGGCCTGGTGGGCTACAGTCCACGGGGTCGCAAAGAGTCGGACACGATTGAGCAACTTCACTTTCACTTTTCTTTTATTCAGAGAACCCTCTGGAAATACGTGTTTCAACTGTGTTGTCTCCTTATCCTCATTTGTAGCCAGAAGCCTCTGGGCTTGTGCCCTACCCTACAGCCTTTGTCCAGTTCCCAATAATATTTATTGAGTATCTTTTAAGTGCCAGGTATTGTTTAATCTGAATTTATAGAAATCCCATGTCTCAAGACACTCTTGTTGAATAACTCCACTTCATTTAATGATGGTATGGGTAACATCTGAATTTATTAGATCTGAGGTTGTAATTTTAATATTCTTTTTCTGACATTGTATATATTATCTGACTTAAAGGTTTCTATAAAGCTGAAGAAAATTGACTCCTCACGAGAAAGTTCAGGACTTTTTTCAGGCTAAGATAACTAACCACAAGTGCAATGAAATCAGTAGAGCAGAGGCTGCATTTAGATTTTATTCAAACTAACTTCTAACTCTTTAAACCCTAAGTATATATTTTTACACAGTAGTTACAAGCTTATTTTTATATAGGCAAAAAAGAAATAAGGTGATGTGGTGGAAAGCATGTGGCATTTAAGTAAGTTGTTTCTTTTTGTTTTTAAGTTGGGATTTAAGTAACTTAAGTAGCCCTGTGTGTTAGTAGCTAAGTCATGTCTGACTCTTGTAACCCCATGGACTATAGCCCACCAGGCTTCTCTATCCATGGGATTTCCCAGGCAAGAATACTGGAGTGGGTTGCCAATCCCTTCTCCAGGGGCTGAATCTTTCCAACCCAGGGATCAAAACCAGTCTTCTGCATTGCAGGCTGATTCTTTACCATCTGAGCCACCAGGGAAGCCCTTATGTGGCCCTACTATTTATTAACTGTTTGGCTTTGGTGAAGTACTACCTCTCTTAGCCTCAAAAGGAATAATTACAATGGAATCTTTAAGAATTATTGAATTTATAATTGAGTAACTTCAGAAGTTATTGTGAGTATAGTTTATCACCTTTAATAAAGTTCTGTCCTAGTGATTGTTGTTGTTAGGCAAGGGGTGGAGCCATGGAAAGGGTGAACACAAGAACAATCTTTTCTGTTACTCAGTTCCGTCCTTTTCATAAATATGAGACCAGTTATGCTGCCATTTCAACCTGGCTACCTAACTCTGGCTGGTTAGAAGTTCCATTCCAGTAGTGGTCAGAAGATAAAAGAAATTGTTACCACTTAATGGTACTATATACTTTCTTAAGTTGTTAGGAGGTTTTGGGTATCTCATTTCTGATGGTTATCTTAAGTCAGTTTTCTTCCCTCCCTTTTTTTTCAGGAAGTAACTTTAAAAAATTGAGGTATACTTGATTTATAGTATTATATTACTTTCAGATATATAGCATAGTGATTCAAAAGTTTTATAGATTATATACCATTTAAAGTTATGATAAAATGTTGATTATATTCCCTGTGCTGTACAAATATTTCTTTGTACCTTATTTATTTTATACATAGTAGTTTGTACTGCTTAATCCTCTGCCTCTATCTTGCTCCTCCTTGCTTCCTTCTCCCCACTGATAACCTTTAGTTCGTGAGTCTGTTTCTGTTTTGTTATATTCAATAGTGTGTTGGGGCAATGGATCAGCCCCAGGGCACCAAATGGCAGTGAAGAGACCAGGGTGCACTCTGCTCCTGGGTGGCAGATCAGCCCCAGAGTGGCCAGTAGCAACAGTGAGGCCAGGGAACTTTCTGTTCTGGGCATCCTCCAACATCAGCTCCAGCCTTCACCAGACCCTCTTTCCTGCAACTCCAGCAGGGCCGCTGCCTCACCTCCCAGGCGGCACATTGACCAACATCCAACAGCCAGTTAAGGGTCACACACTCAACGAGGCCAGTGGTGGGACACCCTGGGCGCCGAGCATACCATCCAGGTATGTGAAGTGGCTGAAGGACATGTCCCTGCTAGTCAGGGCCTGACAAACTGTGGTCCACTGGAGAAGTGAATGGCAACCACTTCAGTATTCTTGCCTTGAGAACTCCATGAACAGTATGAAAAGGCAGAAAGATATGCCACTGAAAGATGAGCCCCTCAGGTTGTTAGGTGTCCAGTATGCTACTGAGAAAGAACAGAGAAATAGCTCCAGAAAGAATGAAGATGCTGAGCCAAAGCGGAAATGACTCTCAGTTGTGGATGTACCTTGTGGTGAAAGTAAAGTCCAAAGCTGTAAAGAACAGTATTGCATAGGAACCTGGAATGTTAGGTCCATGAATCAAGGTAAATTCAGTGTGGTCAAACAGGAGATGGCAAGAGTGAACATCGACATTTTGGAAATCAGTGAACTAAAATAGATGGGAATGGGCGAATTTCATTCAGATGAACATTATATCTACTACCATTTGCAAGAATGCCTTAGAAGGAATGGAGTAGTTCTCACAGTCAACAGAAGAGTCTGAAATGCAGTATTTGGGTGCGATCTCAAAAATGACAGAGCGACTTGTCCATTTCCCAGGCAAACCATTTAATATCACAGTAATCCAGTCTATCCTCAACCACTATGCTGAAGAAGCTGAAGTTGAACAATTCTATGAAGACCTACAAGACCTTTTAGAACTAACACCAAAAAAAGATGTCCTTTTCATCATAGGTAGGGGACTAGAATGCAAAAATAGGAAGTCAGAAGATACCTGGAGTAATAAACAAGTTTGGCTTTGGAGTACAAAATGAAGCGGGGCAAAGGCAAATAGAATTTTGTCAAGAGAGCACACTGTTCATAGCAAAACCCTCTTCCAACATCACAGAAAATGACTCTACACATGGACATCACCAGATGGTCAATACTGAATACAGATTGATTATATTTTTTGCAGCCAAAGATGAAGCTCTATACAGTCAGCAAAAACAAGACCTGGAGCTGACATCAGCTCCTTATTGCAAATTTAGGCTCAAATTGAAGAAATTAGGGAAAATCACTAGGCCATTCAGGTATGACCTAAATCAAATCCCTTATGATTATACTGTGGAGGTGATGAATAGATTCAAAGGACTAGATCTGGTAGACAGAGTGCCTGAAGAACTATGGATGGAGGTTCACACCACTGTACAGGAGGTGGTGACTAAAACCATCCCAAGAAAAAGAAATGCAAGAAGGCAAAGTGGTTATCTAAGGAGGCCTTAAAAATAGCTGAGAAAAGAAGAGAAGTGAGAGGCAAAGGAGAAAGGGAACAATATACCCAACTGAATGCAGAGTTCCAGAGAATAGCAAGGAGAGATAAGAAAGTCTTCTTAAATGAGCAATGCAAAGAAATAGAGGAAAACAATAGAATGGAAAAGACTAGAGATCTCTTCAAGAAAATTAGAGATACCAAGGGAACATTTCATGCAAAGATGGGCACAATAAAGGACAGAAAGGACAAGGACCTAACAGAACCAAAAGAGATTAAAAAGAGGTGGCAAGAATACACAGAAGAACTATACAAAGAAGGTCTTAATGAACCAGATAACCATGATGGTGTGGTCACCTAGAACCAGACATCCTGGAATGTGAAGTCAAGTGGGTCTTAGGAAGCATTACACAAATGAAGCTAGTGAAGGAGATGGAATGCCAGCTGAGCTATTTCTAATCCTAAAAGATGATGCTGTTAAAGTGCTGCACTCAGTATGCCAGCAAATTTGGAAAACTCAGCAGTGGCCACAGTACTGAAAAATGTCAGTTTTCATTTCAGTCCCAAAGAAGGGCAATGCCAAAGAATGTTCAAACTGCCACACAATTGTGCTCATTCACTTGCTAGCAAGGTAATACTCAAAATGCCTCAAGCTAGGCTTCAACAATAAGTGAACCAAGAACTTCCGTATGTATAAGCTGGATATAGAAAAGGCAGAGAAACTAGACATCAAATTGCCAACATCGGCTAGATCATAGAAAAAGCAAAGTAATTCCTTTTAAAAATCTAGTTCTGTTTCATAACTATGCTAAAATCTTTGACTGTGTGGATCACAACAAACTGTGGAAAATTCTTAAAAAGATGGGAATACCAGACCACCTTACCTGCCTCCTGAGAAACCTGTATACAGCGTTAAGAAGCAGCAATTAGAACCAGACATGAAACAATGGACTCATTCAAAGTTGGGAAAGGACTATAAGGCTGTGTGTTGTCACCCTGCTTATTTAACTTACATGCAGAGTACATCATGTGAGATGCCGGGGTGGATAAGTTACAAGCTGGATTCAGATTGCCAGGAGAAATGTCAACAACCTCAGGTATGCAGATGATATGATATTAATGGCAGAAAGCAAAAAACTAAAGAACATCTTGATGAAAGTGAAAGAGGAGAATGGAAAAGCTGGCTTAAAGATCAACATTCAGAAAGCTAAGATCATGGCATCTGGTCCCATCACTTCATGGCAAATAGATGGGGAAAAATTGGAAACCGTGACAGATTTCTTTTTCTTGGGCTTCAAAATCACTGTGGATGGTGTCTGCAGCCGCGAAATTAAAGGACACTTGCTCCTTGGAAGAAAAGCTATGACAGACCTAGAAAGCATGTTAAAAAGCAGAGACATCAAAGCCAACAAAGGTCCATATAGTCAAATTTATGGTTTTTCCAGTAGTCGTGTGGATGTGAGAGTTGGACCATAAAGAAGGCTGAGTGTTGAAAAACTGATACTTTCAAACTATGGGTGCTTGAAAAGACTCTTGAGAACCCCTTGGACTGCATGAAGATTAAACCAGTCAATCGTAAAGAAAATTAACCCTGAATATTCATTGGAAGGACTTATGCTGAAGCTAAAGCTCCAATATTTTGGCTACCTCCTGCTAAGAGTTGACTCGTTGGAAAAGACCCTGATAATGGGAAAGATTGAGGGCAGGAGGAGAAGAGGGTAACAGTGGATGAGATGGTTGGATGCTATCACTGACTCAGTGGACATTAATTTGAGCAAACTTGGGGAGATAGTGAAGGACAGGGAAGCCTGACGTGCTGCAGTTCATGGGCTCACACAGACCCAGACATGACTTAGCAACTGAACAACAACACTAGTGTGTTGTGTTTTTTAAAATTCTACATACATGTTATGACATACAGTATTTGTTTTTCTGTGACTTATTTCATTTAGCATAGTTTCCTGCATGGAGAAGGAAATGGCACTCCAGTATTCTTGCCTGGGAAATCCCATGGACAGACGGGCCTGATGGGCTATGGTCCATGGGGATCCAAAGAGTTAGACGTGACTTAGCAATTAAATTGGAGAAGGAAATGGCAAGCTACTCCAGTATTCTTGCCTGGAGAATTCTGTGGACAGAGGAGCCTGGTGGGCTGCTGTCTATGGGATCACAGTCAGACACAACTGAAGTGACTTAGCAGCAGCAGCAGCAGCACCCTGCAAGTCCATCCATGTCACTGCAAATGGCAAGATTTCATTCTTTTTTATGATGTAGTATTCCATTGTGTATACAGACCCCATCTTCTTTATCCATTCATCTGTTGATGGACACTTTAGATTGCTTCCATATATTGGCTATTGTAAATAATGCTGCTGTGAATGTTGGAATGCATGTATCTTTTTGAATTAGTGTTTTGGTGGGGTTTTTGTTGTTGTTATTATGTAAATACCTAGGAGTGAAATTGCTAGACACTATGGATGTGAGAGTTGGACTGTGAAGAAAACTGAATGCCAAAAAATTGATGCTTTTGAACTGTGGTACTGGAGAAGACTTTTGCGAGTTCCTTGGACTGCAAGGAGATCCAACCAGTCCATCCTAAAGGAGACCAGTCCTGGGTGTTCATTGGAAGGACTGATGCTGAGGCTGAAACTCCAATATTTCGGCCACCTGATGCGAAGAGTTGACTCATTGGAAAAGATCCTGATGCTGGGAAGGATTGGGGACAGGAGGAGAAGGGGACAACAGAGGATGAGATGGCTGGATGGCATCACTGACTCAGTGCACATGAGTTTGGGTGAACTATGGGAGTTGGTGATGGACAGGGAGGCCTGGCATGCTGTGATTCATGGGGTTGCAAAGAGTAGGACATGACTGAGTGACTGAACTGAACTGAACTGAATGTAGTTCTGTTTTTAGTTTTTGGAGAAACCTCATAGTTTGCATAGTGGCTGCACCAATTTGCATCCCCACCACGAGTGTACAAAGATTCCCTTTTCTCTACATCTTCACCAAAATTTGTTATTTTTGTATTTTTTGATGATAGCCATTCTGACAGGTGTGAGGTAATATGTCAATGTGGTTTTGATTTGCATTTCTCTGGTGATTAGTAGTGTTGAGCATCTTTTCATGTGCTCATTAGCCATCTTTGTGTCTTCTTTGGAAAAATGTCTGTTTGGGTCTTCTGCCCATTTTTAAATCAGATTGCTTTTTTTTTTTTTTTTTGATGTTGAGTTGCATGTGTTATTTATATATTTTGGATATTAACTCCTTATTGGTCATATCATTTGTGAACATTTTCTCCCATTCAGTAGTTTGTCTTTTTGTTTTGTCATTGCTTTCCTTTTGTCATGCTTTTTGCTGTGTAAAAGTTTTTGAGTTTAATTAGGTCCCACATGTTGATTTCTGTTTTTGTTTCCTTTGCCTAGGAGACAGATCAAAAAAATATTGGTACAATTTATGTCAGAGTGTTCTACCTGTGTTTTCTTATAGGAGTTTTATGGTTTCCAGTGTTATATTTAGCTCTTTAATCAATTTTTATTTTATTTTTACATAGAGTGTGAGAAAATATTCATTCTTTTACATGTAGCTGTTCAGTTTTCCCCACTTATTGAAGAGACTATAATTTCGCTGTTGTATGTTCTTGGCTTCTTTGTCATAGATTAATTGGCCATAAATCCATGGGTTTATTTTTGGGCTCTCTATTCTATTTCATGGCTTCCTAGGTGGCCCATTGGTAAAGAATCCACCTGCCAGTGCAGGAGCTTTAGGAGACACAGGTTCGGTCCCTGAGTTGGGAAGATTTCCTAGAGGAGGAATGTCAGCCCACTCCAGTATCCCTGATAGAATAATCTCACAGATAGAAGAACCTGGCAGGGTACATTCTATGGGGTCACAAAGAGTCAAATACAACTGAGCACATTCCAATTCTATTCCATGGGCTTCCAAGGTGGCTCAGTGATAAAGAATCTACCTGACAATGCAGGTGACACAGGAGATGTGGGTTTGGTCCCTGGGTCGAGAAGATCCCTTGGAGTAGAAAATGGCAATCTGCTCCAGTATTCTTGCCTGGGAAATCCCATAGACAGAGGAGCCTGGCGAGCTGCAGTCTCTGTGGTCACAAAGTGTTGGACATGACTGAGCATGCACACACACATGCATGCATTCTATTCCATTGATCTGTGTGTCTCTTTTTGTGCCAATACTGTACTATTTTGATTAATGTAGCTTTGTGCTGAAATCCGGGAGCATGATACCTCCAGCTCTGCTCTTCTTTCTCAAGATTACTTTGGCTATTCAAGGTCTTTCGTGTTTCCATACAAATTTTATATTTATTTGTTCTAGTTCTGTGAAAAATAGATTGCTTTTGACAGTATTGTCATTTTGACAGTATTGTCATTGTCTGTTAAAAATCCATGAACATGGTATATCTTTCCATTTGTTTGTGTCATCTTCCAATTTCTTTCATCAGTGTTTTATAGTTTTCTAACTACACATCTTTTAATTCCTTAGTTAGACTTATTTTTAGGTATTTTATTCTTTTTGAGGCAATGGTATATAGTATTGTTTCCTTAATTTCTCTTCCTGATAGTTCTTTGTTAGTATATAGAAATACAACAGGTTTCTTTGTATTAATTTTGTATCCTGCAACTTTACCAAATTCATTGATGAACTCTAGTAGTTTTCTGGTGATGTCTTTAATATTTTCTGTGTATAATATCATGTCATCTACAAACAGTGACAGTTTTACTTCTTCCTTTCCAGTCTGGATTCCTCTTATTTCTTTTTCTTGTCTGATTGCTGTGGCTAAGACTACCACACTCCTTTTTCTAACAGCTATATTGAGATGTTGTTTATATCCCATATAGTTCACTCATTTAAATTTTACAGTCCAGTGGTTTTTTGCATATTCAAAATGTTGTGCATCTGTCATCACAATCAATTTTAGAATATTTTCATTATCATTATCCTCAAAAGAAGCCCTACTCACATAGCCATCATTCCCAGTGCTGCCACTATCCCCCCACATACACCATTCCTACCCTTGAGAAATTACTGACATACTCTTCCTATAGATTTGCCTATTCTGGGCTTTCTATAAAAGACCAGATAAATGGTATCATACAATAGGTGATCCTTTTTGACTGGCATCTTTTACCTAGGCATGATGTTTTCAAGATCTCTCCATGTTCCCTTTTTGATTTCTGAATTTTTTTATTTGGTTGCATCGGGTCTTAGTTGCAGCATGCAGGATCTTTGTTGCAGCATATGGGCTCTCAAGTTGTGGCATGCAAACTTAATTGTTCTGTAGCCTGTGTAATCTTAGTTCCCCAACCTGGACTTGAACACATTTTCCCTTCACTGCAGGGCAGATTCTTAACCACTGAACCACCAGAGAAGTACATCCCTTTTTTGTTACAGTAAGATTTTTAGAGGGACACCAACATATCCTATAAGAAGAGATAATGTGACTTTTTTTAAATAAAGAAAGTTGATTGGTGTCACATGACTGGTGTTCAGTCAGAAATGATGAGAAAAGCCTTATAAACAGTTATTACTGTGGCTGCAAAACAAAGAATGGTGTTTCAGTATAAATGTGGGAAAGATTTATGTCCCAGAATTCTTTTTTGCTGCCTTGATGTACATTAATAATGTATGATTATAATAATGTGTAACTCTATGGGACTATTTAACTAAAACTGTTGTACCACCATTATTTTTATTTGCTATTTTCCAGTTGTAACTAATTTTCCTGCTGAGCATTTTACATAATTCAGTCACTATACAATGTCTGTGGTCACATGCTACAAGTTACATACAATTGTCTGTTGTTACATGCTACATTTTTAATTTTTATGTGAGCTTGATGAGCTAAGTGCTAGGTATTTTATTTGGTGATAACCAATGATTATATATTAGTAGAAGTGAATTGTTAGAAACAGGATACATAGAAATATAATCCTCAGAGCATATTTTTGCCAAGTTTGTGGCTGCAGTTAAAAAATTTAAAAATCAGCTTTTTAAAATTTGAAAAACCCAGCCTCTCTGTGCCTCAGGTAATGTGGTATCATGACAGAAAGCTAATGAAATGTTTTAGCAAAAATCATATTTTTCTGAACTGGAGCTAAGATAGATGGTCTGCCTTTTACCAATGTCTATTAATACAAAATAATTTTTAATAGTACTAATCCAGAACACCTGTATATTAGATAGAGGGGTTCAGCTGTGAGTAACAAAATCCAAAACAATTTGTTTCACACAAGCTTAAAATTTATTTTTTATGCATATAAGATTTGGCACTGATGTGATAGGGAACTTGATGGCATTATGAAGGGAACTTGATGGCATTTTACCATTTTATCCCCTTTTTCTTAGTACTCTGTTTTCCCCTTGAGTGTAAACCATGTTCTTATTAAGCAATATCATGGCATCCACATTACAGGGTGGAGAAAGGAATAAAACAGAATATGGTGGATGATACCTTCAGTGCTCTACTAAGCATAATTCCCAGTTACTTCCTTGGGAGTCATCATGTATGAATCCATGAAACGTGGCCATGTACAGCTGCAAAAAAGCTGGGAAGCTAAAAACTGTGATTACAGTGGGAGAAAAGGAGAAGAGATATTGGAGGGAAGGTGTGTCTCTGCTATCCAGATATATAGAAAGGAAAATCAAGGAATATATGCCATATATTTCTTCCACTAAAGAAGGATGCTTCTGTTTTTAGTTGCTGATACTGGTTCTCTAAATGGAAATGTCCTTTAGAAAAAAACTGACAATATAATAAAACATCTGTTAAGAATATGTTATTCTTTTTTCTGTAAATTGGGGTTATCACAAGATCTTCCAAGAGAGAACCACTAGACACATTTCCTGGTTTGAATTAATCAGTTGATATTATGATGTATGAGCCAGCCTCATACAAATTTAGTTAGTGTAAATTTTTCCCACTGAACCCAGTAATGCCAGGGGAAATTGATTAAGCAGAGAACAGACCCAACCCTAGATGTACAGTGACCTTACTGGGAACAGATACCTTGTAAGGCTTCATCTGACCTGAGCCACCCATCTCATTCCTGATCTTGAAGGAGGGAAAAAAAATCACAAACTTGTACCATCTATAAAATCAAAATAATACTGCTTTGAAGAGTAGTGGTCTTATAACATGTTTTTATATATGAGATTTCAGGGCTGATGATAAAGCAAATCTTGACCTTTAAAATCCTATTTAGTGGAGAATTATTCACTATTATTAAATGATTGTCATTTTTTTTTAATTTTGGAAAATACAAAACCAGCAGAACCAGACTCACCCCCCCCAAGAATATTGAAATAATATATTTTACCTGTGCCATTGTCTCATCTGTTCCATTAACTGCCTGAGATCATCTTAAAGATATTTTCTCATCTCTTTCTTAAAGAACAAAATGATTCCCAGTAGACAAAGGGCAGAGACTTTCAGGCCATGCTTAGGACTGTAATCTCTAGAAACTTAAGGCTATTATGAGTGTCAAACTATCTGGCAGCATGCACACTTTGCTGTATTCATAACTATTTGGGGTTTGCTGAGTTAATCATAAGCATGTTAGATGCTGTTTTAAGGCTATAGATATAGAATTTTCATTCTGCAAAATTAAGATCCAAAAACGGATAGGCTTTTGATTTATACAAATTACCCATCTGGAAATCGTTATTGAAGAAATGTACCTAACCTAATTCCTGTTTCCTAAAATTCTCTGCTGTATCTGAGTCGATTCAGAAAGGAGTCCACTTGTAGCCCAGTCTCAAACATTTGTATCTGAACCAGAATGGCCCAGGGAAATGTGACTCAGGCCCAATTCCAGCCAGCAACTCAGGCTCTGGCTCAGGAAAATTTAGACATGAACCCCAATGCTAATCTTGCACCAAAGAACCAGAGACCTTAGTGATGATAAGCACTCACTATATGCTAGGCACATCCCTCAGAAACAGATGTTGTAACTATCCTCACTTTATACATGTGAAAATTTAGACTTGCCAGTCTTAGTGGCAGGTGTGGCTAAGCTCAAGTCTGAAGTCAGTGCCTCTGCTATGACATCTTCTGTGGAGCCCGCTTACTGCCATGGATCCTTCCGATTTACCTTCATTTCCTGACTGATAAATTTTTAAACCACAAAGACATTGTTTTCTCTTAGTTTTTAAGGCTGTATGCTAACAGAATCTTCAACTTTTTATTTGTTAGCTTGTTCTCATTTTTTTCTTTGTTGTTCAGTTGCTAAATCATGTCCAACTCTGTGACTCCCTGGACTGCAGCATGGCAGGCTTCTCTGTCCTCCACCGTCTTCTAGAGTTTGCTTAAACTCATGTACACTGAGTCTGTGATGCTACCTAGCCATCTCATCCTCTGCTGCCCCTTCTTCTTTTGCCTTCAGTTTTCCCAGCATCAAAGTCTTTTCTAATGAGTCAGCTCTTCACATCAAGTGGCCAGAGTATTAGAGCTTCACCATCTGTCTTGCCAGTGAATATGCAGGGTTGATGTCCTTTGGGATTGACTGGTTTAATCTCCTTGCAATCCAAGGGACTCTCAAGAGTCTTTTCCAGCACCACAGTTCAAAAGCATCAATTCTTTGGCACTCAGCCTTCTTTATGGTCCAACTCTTGCATCCATACATGACCAATGGAAAAACCATAGCTTTGACTCTACAGACCTTTGTCGGCAAAGTGATGTCTCTGCTTTTTAATATGCTGTCTAAGTTTGTCATAACTTTCCTTCTAAGTAGCAAGCATCTTTTAATATCATGTCTGCAGTCACCATCCACAGTGATCACTCCAGATTTGCTTGCGACTTACTAAACTTCCTTGTTTCAGTTTTAATACACAGTTATATCTTGTAATCTTTCCTCGTCAGGGATTGATTCTAAGCTCCAATAGGAATTATAAAAAACCATTACCTTTTCAGGTAACTGAGAATTCATTAGTAAAGTATAATTATTTTATATTTCATCATTATAATTAATGTGCTCCAACCCAGAATCCTCAAGAATAGGAGGTAACCTACCCAAGTTTGTAGAGGACCATCTTGCCACTTCTCCCTGAGTAGCTTAAATAGTGTGTAGAGATTGTGTACCTTCCAAAGGGTTAAGGGTTTCAATTAGAGTCACCCACAACTCAGCAACTTTTATGCTATAGTTTAGAAAAGAGAGCCCGTATGTAAGGGAAATTTAGTGCCTTCTAATAACCTTTTGTATACTTGAATTTAGTTATTAAGTTCCCTTATCTGTAGATGGAACACATTCAGGTCCTTTAAAAAGAAATTAATCTTTCATGACTACTCTGTTAAACAGAGTTGTATTGATTTCTATCTGGTACCCTGTGCTTTTCCAGGGAGTTATAACTGATTGTTGACTTCTTTTCTGTGGACAGATATGTTAAATATAACTGACCGATTCAGACTATCTCAGCATAGTCTTCTTTTCATCTAACAAGTGATTCTTTTTTCCATCTGTAAGACCACTGTAGCTTTTTAGTAGCTCTTTATTTTAGAATGTTTCCTTGATTATCACATAGACCCAGCAATTCCCAAGGCAGGTTTTCAATATTTAATGCTGTTTCCAGAAATACCATGACTTTTTCACAATCAAATTAACCTTGACTAATTTTAATTTAAAAGTCACAATTCTTTGTCATAGATTGAAGAAGACTAAAGAGACATAACTAAGTGTGATGTAGGATCTTGGCTTGGATCCTTGAAAACAAAAAGGACATTAGTGGGAAAACTGGTCGAATTTGAGCGGTTTAGTTAATAGTATTGTACATTACTATGATTTCCTGTCATTGTATTGTGGCTATGTAGGAATTTCACATTAGGGAGGACTTCCCTGGAAGTCCAGTGGTGAAGACAGTGCTTCCACTGCCCAGCGAGTGGGTTCAATCCCTGATTAGGGAACTAAGATCCAGCATGCTGCACGGAGCAGCCAAAAAAAAAAAATCAGGGGATGGATTATAACATGAGGGAAAGCTAGGTGAAGTGTATATGGGAATTTGTGAACTTTTCTGTAAATCTAAAATTATTTCAAAATTAAAACTTTTTTTAAACATTTTTTTTCACTGTTCCAAATTGGGAATTATGGTACAGTATCAGCCTTTCTTAGGCCTCTTTCTCTAAGGCTTTGAAGATAACACAGGATGTATCAGCATACTCATAATTATGTATGTGAAAGCTAGTCATCAGCTCTCTAAAACATTTTGCATATTGTTTATTTTGATTGATAGCCTAAAGAATTGTTTGAAGAAAAAAGATTCCCCAGTTTGGAATACGTTAGACTGGCTCTCCTGCAGTAATTTTTCCTAGATTAATTGTACATCATGGTCAACAAAAGAGTCCAAAATGCAGTACTTGGATGCCATCTCAAAAATGACAGAATGATCTCTCTTCATTTCCAACGCAAACCATTCAATATCACAGTAATCCAAGTCTATGCCCCAACCAGTAACACTGAAGAAATTGAAGTTGAACGGTTCTATGAAGACCTACAAGACCTTTTAGAACTAACACCCAAAATAGATGTCCTTTTCATTACAGGGGACTGGAATGTAAAAGTAGGAAGTCAAGAAACACCTGGAGTAACAGGCAAATTTGGCCTTGGAATGTGGAATGAAGCAGGGCAAAGACTAATAGAGTTTTGCCAAGAAAATGCACTGGTCATAGCAAACACCCTCTTCCAACAACACAAAAGACTCTACACATGGACATCACCAGATGGTCAACACCAAAATCAGATTGATTATATTCTTTGCAGCCAAAGATGGAGAAGCTCTATACAGTCAACAAAAACAAGACCGGGAGCTGACTGTGGCTCAGATCATGAACTCCTTATTACCAAATTCAGACTTAAATTGCAGAAAGTAGGGAAAACCGCTAGACCATTCAGGTGTGACCTAAATCAAATCCCTTATGATTATACAGTGGAGGTGAGAAATATATTTAAGGGCCTAGATCTGATAGATAAGAGTACCTGATGAACTATGGAACGAGGTTCGTGACATTGTACAGGAGACAGGGATCAAGACCATCCTCATGGAAAAGAAATGCAAAAAAGCAAAATGGCTGTCTGGGGAGGCCTTACAAATAGCTGTGAAAAGAAGAGAGGTGAAAAGCAAAGGAGAAAAGGAAAGATACAAGCATCTGAATGCAGAGTTCCAAAGAATAGCAAGAAGAGATAAGAAAGCCTTCTTCAGTGATCAATGCAAAGAAATAGAGGAAAAGAACAGAATGGAAAGACTAGAGATCTCTTCAAGAAAATTAGAGATACCAAGAGAACATTTCTTGCAAAGATGGGCTCGATAAAGGACAGAAATGGTATGGACCTAACAGAAGCAGAAGATATTAAGAAGAGGTGGCAAGAATACACAGAACAACTGTACAAAAAAGATCTTCACGACCCAGATAATCACGATGGTGTGATCACTCATCTAGAGCCAGACATCTTGGATTGTGAAGTCAAGTGGGCCTTAGAAAGCATCACTACGAACAAAGCTAGTGGAGATGATGGAATTCCTATTGAGCTGTTTCAAATCCTGAAAGATGATGCTGTGAAAGTGCTGCACTCAATATGCCAGCAAATTTGGAAAACTCAGCAGTGGCCACAGGACTGGAAAAGGGCAGTTTTCATTCCAATTCCAAAGAAAGACAATGCAAAAGAATGCTCAAACTACCACACAATTGCACCCATCTCATATGCTAGTAAAGTAATGCTCAAAATTCTCCAAGCCAGGCTTCAGCAATACGTGAACCGTGACCTTCCTGATGTTCAGGCTGGTTTTAGAAAAGGCAGAGGAACCAGAGATCAAATTGCCAACATCTGCTGGATTATGGAAAAAGCAAGAGAGTTCCAGAAAAACATCTATTTCTGCTTTATTGACTATGCCAAAGCCTTTGACTGTGTGGATCACAATAAACTGTGGAAAATTCTGAAAGAGATGGGAATACCAGACCACCTGACCTGCCTCTTGAGAAATCTGTATGCAGGTCAGGGAGCAACAGTTAGAACTGGACATGGAACAACAGACTGGTTCCAAATAGGAAAAGGAGTACGTCAAGGCTGTATATTGTCACCTTGCTTATTTAACTTCTATGCAGAGTACATCATGAGAAACGCTGGACTGGAAGAAACACAAGCTGGAATCAAGATTGCCAGGAGAAATATCAGTAACCTCAGATATGCAGATGACACCACCCTTATGGCAAAAAGTTAAGAGGAACTCAAAAGCCTCTTGATGAAAGTGAAAGAGGAGAGCAAAAAGTTGGCTTAAAGCTCAACATTCAGAAAACGAAGATCATGGCATCCGGTCCCATCACTTCATGGGAAATAGATGGGGAAATAGTAGAAACAGTGTCAGACTTTATTTTGGGTGGCTCCAGAATCACTGCAGATTGTGACTGTATGAAATTAAAAGACGCTTACTCCTTGGAAGAAAAGTTATGACCAACCTAGATAGCATATTCAAAAGCAGAGACATTACTTTGCCAACTAAGGTCCATCTAGTCAAGGCTATGGTTTTTCCTGTGGTCATGTATGGATGTGAGAGTTGGACTGTAAAGAAGGCTGAGTGCCGAAGAATTGATGTTTTTGAACTGTGGTGTTGGAGAAGACTCTTGAGAGTCCCTTGGACTGCAAGGAGATCCAACCAGTCCATTCTGAAGGAGATCAGCCCTGGGATTTCTTTGGAAGAAATGATGCTAAAGCTGAAACTCCAGTACTTTGGCCACCTCATGTGACAAGTTGACTCATTGGAAAGGACTCTGATGCTGGGAGGGATTGGGGGCAGGAGGAGAAGGGGACGACTGAGGATGAGATGGCTGGATGGCATCACTGACTCAATGGACGTGACTCTGAGTGAACTCCAGGAGTTGGTGATGGACAGGGAGGCCTGGTGTGCTGCAATTCATGGGGTCGCAAAGAGTTGGATATGACTGAGCGACTGAACTGAACTGAAACTGTACTGCTGCCTTGAGTGCAGTCAAAATCTATCAGTTCAGTTCAAAATCTATAGGTGATATATTTATAATTGTGCTTTTGATATTTTGAATATTGTATTATTAACAATCAGTTTGAACTTGAACCAATATGATTAAGAAACACAAAGCAGTAAGCTGAAAATTATAATCTATTTAATATAGAAATTTTACATGCACATTTTTTTACTTATTTAAGCCAGTTTTGCTTACCTTGTTGCTCTGGAAGTCATGACCCTAGGAAGAGAATTTCAAATAGTTAGTTTTACTGAAATTTAAAGCGAAAACTCTCAATGGAATCTGTGGAGTTATTTTCAAGAGAGACCTCGGAAAGATACAATCTCCAACCTACCAATTATGAGACCTCTAACCTTGTACTTCATCTCCAAAAGTAAATTATTCTGTAACAAATTGAAAGCAAGGAGCTCAGTGAAAATATTTAAGTAGTGTTGCCAACCGTCTGTGATGAAATTTTGTTTTTAAATCTACACTTGAGAGATGTGAAGTTGATTCTAAGTCCATATTTCAGATGGTTAATGTTCTGATTTGATATTTGGTAAAGAGCCACTGTATGACTTCGATTAGATCTTAATTATTCTCTATGCTGTGTCTAATGTCTATTGATTTACTCACTTCAATAAAGCAGCCTCACAGAGATCAATGAAGTGCTTTTTCAAAAATCTCAATCTAAAGCCAAGACCAGAAGAGGTCAAAGAAATAGAAAATCTTCAAGTGAAGTCAGAGTTACTCATAAGTAGTCCTTAAGTGATTTTTTTGAGTTGAGAGAAATATTAAAAAGACTAATTGTTACTGAGTTGATAAAATGAGTAAGTAAAATCTGTTATCCTCAAAGAATGTGTTTTCCAATTCAGTAAGAAGTAGTTTATTAGAAATAGATGGAAACTTCTTAATATGGTAAATGTGTTTGTTTTATTTACTGATAAAACAGCAGTCTCATTAGATTATGAATAAGACAAGAATGCCCACTCTTAATGTTATTTTTAATATTGTTCTAGAGACATTGGACAACTTAGAGAAGAAGCAATTTATATATACATGATTGTAAAGGAGGAAAATTATCGTTCAGTAATCACCTTATCTAAGCAAATGATGATTTAAGACAGCTACAGGATATTTATGAAATATCTAATAATCTTTGTGGAAAATTTTTCTCACCAAATCTATCCAGAAAAGGCTAGGATTTTCAGCCAAATCTTTTAAATAAGAATTGAGTTTGAGAGCTTCTCTGGTGGCTCGGTGGTAAAGAATCTGCCTGCCAATACAGGAGACACAGGTTCAGTCCCTGGTGTGGGAAGATCTCACATGCTGTGGAGCAACTAAGCCCATGCACTACAGTTATTGAGCCTGTGCTCTAGAACCCGGGAACCACAACTACTGAGCCTACATGCAGCAACTACTGAAGCTCATACTCCCTGGAACCTGTGCTCTGCAACGGGAGAAGCCACCACAATGAGAAGCCAGCGCATTACAGCTAGAGAGTAACCCCTACTCGCCATAAGTAGAGAAAATCCTGGACAGCACTGACGACCCAGGACAGCCAAAAATAAATAAATAAATAAAATTATTAAAAAAAAAAAAAAGAATTGAGTTCAAGAAACCTTTCAAAACTTTACAGACAACACAGGAAACCTTTCTTTCTGTTTCTAATTACAATTAAAATTTTATTTTATTCTCTGTAATATGTAATATATGTACATACTATAAAATACAAAAGGTATCATAAGCAAGTATTCAGTGAAAAGTCAGTCTCCTCCCAGCCCTGTCAGAGGCAATCACCAGTACCAGTTTTTTATGTTCCCTTCCAGAGAATTTATAGACATATGCAAAACTAGCTTCTCTCTTAATTCTTTTTACATTACTAGTAATATGCCACATACACTGTTCTGTACCTTGTTTTTGTTTTATTTACATAGTAATATTGTAATAGAAACTGCCAAATCTATAAATCTGTAACACTTTTAAAAATAATTGCTGAATTAGATTATGGTTATATGCTCTAACCATCAAAGTTAACTGGTTAGCAGTTGCATATTTAGATTGCTTCAGCCTGTTGCTATTAAAGGCAAAGCTGCAAAGAAGACCTTGGTACATGTGTGTCATTTAAGGTAGAAAGTAGACAGGCCCCTGGGCTGAGTTGCTGGAGTTTATCATGCAGAGTAAATTGGAACTTTGTTTTCCCTGGACACTCCAAGGACAAAGTTAATGGCAGGAGCTGAGGTCTGCTGGAATAAAGAGATAAAAGGACCACATCTATCACTCCTGAGGTCAAGGAAATCTCCCTGACTACACACACTCAGAAAGGCTCCTTGGTGATCAAAAAGGGAGGGGGGTATCATACCATAATATGTGTGCCCATACTCCTTTTAGCCTTTGCACTGGAATTCATCTTGACAAAAGATGCATATTCATATTGGAAAGAGTCCTAGGGCAAGTCAAATGTGGAAAAGAAGAGATAATTGGCCAGAGGAAAACAAAATTTAACCACTAGGGATTGGGGCCAGGAGGAGAAGGGGACAACAGAAGATGAGTTGGCTGGATGACATCACCGACTTGATGGACAGGAGTTTGAATAAACTCCAGGAGTTGGTGATGGACAGGGAGGTCTGGTGTGCTGTAATTCATGGGGTCACAAAGAGTCAGACACAACTGAGCGACTGAAGTGAACTGAACTGAACTGAACTGAACTTACTGCACTCCTCATTAAGGAGGACATCCACACCATTTCTCTGTGAGTGTGTATTCCTATTTTGTTTCTGCCTTGAATATACTTCTCCAGTGTGCTCTCCCACATGTTGTATTGTGCTTCTAATAATAAACTTTGTACCTGTTTTTACAATTTTTACCTCCTTGAAACATTCTTGCTTTCAAAAGAGGCTAGAACCAGAGCAACTTTGCTTCTAGCCTCTGGCCCCAGATAGACTGCTGCTGCTGCTGCTGCTGCTGCTAAGTCGCTTCAGTTGTGTCCGACTCTGACTAGTGGCTAGGATTTCTGGTTTGTCATCCAGGCTATTCAGGTTCAATTTCTGGGCAAGAAGGTAAGATCCTGTTTCAAAACCATTCACCATGTCTCTCCAAGAATACTTTGAATGTACATGTAAACACATTTGAAAGATAAATTTCTAAATGTGAAATTGCTAGGTCAGTGGGTAAGTCCCTGCATAATTTTGCTCAATTGCTCTCATGGAGGCTGCCAATTTTACTAATTGACAGATTCACTAAAAATGTGTTATGAGAGTGCTTTCTCTCACTAATGGGTAATATCAACTTTATGACATATTAGTTTTCTACTTGAATGTGGGCTGCTCTTCAACTTTCTTGTATCTGCCAGGATAGGCTATTATGTCTTAGTAACAAACAACCTCAAAATCCTAATGGCTTATAACAAGAAATGTCTTTCCCTTTGATACATGCCCCCTAAGGGTTGTTTAGGGGCTCTGCACCACATCTCCCTACTCAAAAACTTAGGCTAACAGGGCTGCCACCATCTTCAGTTCAGTCGCTCAGTTGTATCCGACTCTTTGCAACCCCATGGACTGCAGCATGCCAGGCCTCCCTGTCCATCACCAAATCCTGGAGTTTACTCATTGAATCGGTGATGCCATCCAACCATCTCATCCTCTGTTGTCCCCTTCTCCTGCCTTCAGTCTTTCCTACCATCAGGGTCTTTTCTAATGAGTCACTTCTTCGCATCAGGTGGCCAATCAGGTGGAGTTTCAGCTTCAGCATCAGTCCTTCCAATGAATATTCAGGACTGATTTCCTTTAGGATGGACTGGTTGGATCTCCTTGCAGTCCAAGGGACTCTCAAGAGTCTTCTCCAACACCACAGTTCAAAAGCATCAGTTCTTTGCCACCATCTTGAACATTGCCAGTTGTCCTGGCTAAGGAAAAGAGGGCTCTGGAGTGTCTTACTCCATCAACATATACATTGCTTAGCCTGAAAGTAACAAATATCCATTCCCTTGACAACTCGTTGACAAGTATTCACTTCATGGCCTGACCCACTATAAAAGAGCCAGGAATTGCAGTCATAAGTGAGCCTAGTTGGAAAACTGAAGATATTTGTCAAACAGCAGCTATGACTAACAACTATATCTCTGTCCTGTCCTGTTAACCTGTCAATTTATGTGATAATAACACAGGTTTTCCTTTTTGGGACATTTCTGGCTGTTCTTTCATTTTCATTTTTCCTGTTGAACTAAAATTAGCTTCTCTAACTACCCTCTTCTCTCCAGAAACAGCCAAATTGTCAGAATTTTTAAATTGTGTCTTCATTAAATTTATGGATCTTCCAGGTGACGCTAGTGGTAAAGAACATGCCTGCCAATGCAAGAGATGTAAAAGATGTGAGTTCAGTCCCTGGGTCAGGAAGATCCCTTGGAAGAGGAAGTGGCAGCCCACTCCAGTATGCTTGCCTGGAAAATCCCATGGACAGAGGAGCCTGGTGGGCTACAGTCTATAGGATCACAAAGAGTCGGACATGACTGAAGTGATTGGCATGCATTAAATTTATAGATTTAAGGAAATTGCTATCTTTCTAATATTTTCATTTCCACAACCAAGAAGCAGATACATCTTTTTAGTTATTCATATCTTCCTTTGTATATTTTTTCTTATCTTTTATTTTTCTAAAATTAATTTATTTTTAGATGCACTGGGTCTTTGTTGCTGTGCACAGGCTTTTCTCTAGTTGTGGCAAGCAGGGGCTACTCTTGGTTGCAGTGTACAGGTTCTCTTCTTGCAAAGCACAGGCTCTAGGATCATGAGCTTCAGTAGTTGTAGCATGCAGGCTTAGTTGTGGCTCGTGGGCCCTAGAGCTGTGGGCTTCAGTAGTTACAGTTCATGGGCTCTAGAGCACGGGTTCCGTAGCTGTGGCACATGGGCTTAGCTGTTCTGTGGCATGTGGAATCTTCCCAGACCAGGAACCAAACCCATGTCCCCTACATTGGCAGGTGGATTCTTGACCACTGGATCACCAGGGAAATCTCATTGTTTCTTTCCTTTTTTTTTTTTCCATGCTACAAAGCATTTTATTAATAAAGATCAGGATTGTTAACTAAATATATAATGAGTAATGTGCTTAATGTGTAGCATTTTTTCCTCCAGTAGAGATGATCAACATTATCCACATCATTTTTTGATTGTTTTTATTTATTTTTAATTGGAGAATAATTGCTTTACAATATTGTGTTGTTCTCTGCCATACATCACATAAATCAGCCATAGTATACATATGTCCCTTCCCCCTTGAACCTCTCTCCCACCTCCCCCCATCTAGGTTGTCACAGAGCAGCAGGTTTCAGCTCCCTGTGTGAAACCCAGAGAGCTAACTCCCACTGGCTATCTAATTTTACATATGGTAATGTATATGTTTCAGTGCTGCTCTTTAAATTTGTTCCATCCTCTACTTTCTCCACTGTGTCCACTATTCTGTTCTCTATGTCTGCATCTCCATTGCTGCCCTGCATATAGGTTCATCAGTACATACAATATTTTTCTCTTTCTGATTTTCTTCACTCTATATAATAGGCTGTAGGTTCATCCAACTCATTAGAACTGACTCAGATGCATTCCTTTTTATGGCTGAGTAACATTCCATTGTATATATGTACCACAACTTCTTTATCCATTTATCTGTCAGTGGGCATCTAGGTTGCTTCCATGTCCTATTGTAAATAGTGCTATGATGAACACTGGGGTACATGTGTCATTTTCAACTATGGTTTCTTCAGGGTATATGCCCAGTAGTGGGATTATTGGGTCATATGGTGGTTTTACTCTTAGTTTTTTAAGGAATTTCCATCTTGTTCTCCATCGTGTCTATCAGTTTACATTCCCACCAACAGTACAAGAAGATCCCCTTTTCTCCACACTGTCTCCAGCATTTATTGTTTATAGGTTTTTTGACAATGGCCATTCTAACCAGTGTAAGTTGATACCTTATTGTAGTTTTCATTTGTATTTCTCTAATAATGAGCAGTGTTGAGCATCTTTTCATGTGTTTATTAGCCATCTGTATGTCTTTCTTGGAGATATGTCTGTTTAGGTCTTCTACCCATTTTTTGATTGGGTTGTTTGTTTTTCTGGTATTGAGCTGCATGTGCCACTTGTATATTTTAGAGATGAATCCTTTGTTGATTGTTTCATTTGCTGTTTTCATCTCTCATTCTGAGGGTTGTCTTTTCACCTTGTTTATGGTTTGCTTCACTGTACAAAAGCTTTTAAGTTTAATTAGGTCCCATTTGTTTATATTTGTTTTTATTTCTATTACTCTAGGAAGTGAGTCATAGAGAATCTTGCTGTGGTTTATGTCAGAGAGTCTTCTACCTGTGTTTTCCTCTAAGAATTTTATGGTTTCTTATCTTACATTTAGGTTTTTAACCCATTTTGAGTTTATTTTTTGTGTACAGTGTTAAAAAGTATTCTAATTTCATTCTTTTACACATACCTGCACAGTTTTCCTACCACCACTATTGAAGAGACTGTCTTTTCTACATTGTTATTTTTGCCTCCTTTGTCAAAGATAAGGTGTTCATAGGTGTGTGAGTTTTTCTCTGGGATTTCTGTCTTCTTCTTTTGGTCTATTTTATGTTTTTGTGCCAGTACCATACTATCTTGATGACTGTAGCTTTGTAATATTGTCTGAAGTCAGTGAGATAGATTCCTCCAGCTCCATTCTTCTTTCTCAAGATTATTTTGGCTATTTGGGGTCTTTCATGTTTCCATGCAAATTGTGAAATTTTTTGTTCCAGTTCTGTGGAAAATACCTTTGGTAGTTTGATAGAGGTTGCATTGAATCTGTAGATTGCTTTGGGTAGTATAGTCATTTTCACAGTATTGATTTTTCCAATCTAAGATGGTATATCTTCCCATCTGTTTGTGTTGTCTTTGATTTATTTCATCATTGTCTTAATGTTTTCTGCATGCAAGTCTTTTGTCTCTTTAGGTAGGTATATTCCTAGGTATTTTATTCTTTTTGTAGCAGTGGTGAATGAGATTCTTTCCATAATTTCTCTTTCTGATTTTTCACTGTTAGTGTATAAGAGTGCAAAGAATTTATGTGTATTAATTTTATATCCTGCAACTCTATTATATTCACTGATTAGCTCTAATAGTTTTCTGGTGGCATCTTTAGGGTTGTCTATGTAAAGAATCATATCATCTGCAAACAGTGAGAGTTTTACTTCTTCTTATCCAATCTGGGTTCCTTTTATTTCTTTTTATTCTCAGGTTGCTGTGACCAGGACTTCCAAAACTATGTTGAATAATAGTGGTGTGATTGTTTTGTTCCTGATCTTAAAGGAAATGCTTTCAGTTTTTCACCATTGAGAATGATCTTTTTAATGTGTTGTTTGATTCCTTAATGTGTTGTTGTTTGCTAGAATTTTGTTGAGGATTTTTGCATCTATGTTCATCAGTGATATTGGCCTGTAATTTTCTTTTTGTGGCATCTTTGTCTGGTTTGGTATCAGAGTGATGGTGGCCTTGTAAAATGACTTTGAGAGTTTTCCTTCCCCTGCAATTTTCTGTAAGAGTTTGAGCAAGATAGGTGTTAACTATACTCTAAATGTTTGATAGAATTCACCTGTGAAACCATCAGGCCCTGGGCTTTTGTTTGTTGAAAGATTTTTCATTACAGTTTTGATTTCCATGCCTGTGATTGGTCTGTTCATATTTTCTGTTTCTTCCTGGTTCAGTTTTTGGAAGGCTTATGTTTTTCTAAGAATTTGTCCATTTCTTCCAAGTTGTCCATTTTACTGGCATATAGTTGCTCATAGTTGTCTCATATTATCCTTTGTATTTCTGTGTTGTCTGTTGTAACTTTTCCTTTTCCATTTCTAGTATTATTGATTTGAGTCATCTCTTTTTTTTTCCTGATAAGTCTGGCTACTGGTTTATCAATTTTGTTTATCTTCTCAAAGAACTTGCTTTCAGTCTTACTGATCTTTCCTTCACTTCTTTTTCATTTATTTCTCCTTTGATCTTTATAATTTATTCCCTTCTACTAACTTTGGAGTTTTCTTGTTCTTCTTTTTCTAGTTACTTTAGGTATAAGGTTAGGATGTTTATTTGATGTTTCTTGAGGTAGGCTTGTATTGCTCTGAACTTCACTCTCAGCAGTTCTTCTACTGCATCCCATAGGTTTTGAGATGTGTGTTCATTGTCATTTGTTTCTAGGTATATTTCAGTTTCCTTTTTTATTTCTTCAGTGATTTCTTGGTTATTCAGAGCCATATTCGGAGAAGGCAGTGGCAACCTACTCCAGTACTCATGCCTGGAAAATCCCATGAATGGAGGAGGCTGGCAGGCCGCAGTCCATGGGGTCGCTAAGAGTTGGCCATGACTGAGCAACTTCACTTTCCCTTTTCACTTTCATGCATTGGAGAAAGAAATGGCAACCCACTCCAGTGTTCTTGCCTGGAGAATCCCAGGGACCGGGTAGCCTGGTGGGCTGCCGTCTCTGGGGTCGCACAGAGTCAGACACGACTGAAGTGACTTAGCAGCAGCAGCAGCATTTGTCTTACTTATTGAGGTGTTCCTGTGTTAGGTGCATGTATATGTTTATAACTGTTATATCTTCTTCTTGGACTGATCCCTTGATCATTATGTAGAGTTCTTCCTTGTCTCTTGTAATGGTCTTTATTTTAAAGTCTGTTTTGTTTGATATGTGTGTTGCTACTCCCACTTTCTTCTGATTTGTGTTTGCATGGAATATCTTTTCCCAGCCCCTTGCTTTCAGTCTGTATGTGTCTCTAAGTCTGAGGTGGGTCTCTTGTAGGCGTGATGTATAGGGGTCTTGTTTTTGTATCCATTCAGCCAATCTGTATCTTTTGGTTGGAGCATTTAGTCCACTTACATTTAAGGTAATTATTGATATGTATGATCCTGTTACCATTTATTTTATTGTTTTTGATTTGTTTTTGTAGGCCTTTTCTTTCTCTTATGTTTCCTTTAGCATTTGTTGTAAAGCTGGTTTGGTGGTGCTGAATTCTAACTTTTGCTTATCTATAAAGCTTTTGATTTCTCCTTCAGTGGAAACTTCTGAAATGTAAGTAGTGGAGACTAGACCACTTTGAAGGAAGTGAGGTAGTGGAATCATCCAGGAGTAGCAGCTTAAGTATTCAGGAACAAAACCTCTCAGTGCAGGCACTCCACTTGAGTTGCTGCATTCTAGGGTCTGGGCCTCTTACATATACAGAAATGCAACCTTACCTTTTACTCAGAACTAACTGAATCCTAGAATACTCTTGCTACAAAATTCGCAAGACTGCCAATTTATAGATTCACCATGAGAAATTGAATTTTCAGGTAAACTTGAATGTTGACTAGGGGAGTCAGGTGAGGAAAACAGAATTTAAAACAGTGTATAACTTTGGTGAATTTATAATTAGAATAAACATAGGTGGTTGTTAGAAGTGTTTCTCTATGACATGTGAAGTATTATTCACTGGTGTAGGGGTGCTTTCTGGGGGACCTAACTGTTTGAAATTAACTGTCACACTCTGGAAATGGCAGAAAATATATGCTTAAATATATATATAATTTATGCTTCCATACAGATGGACTTCTACTAACATTTTCTTTGTTAAATTCCTTTAGTAACATTGTCTCAGCTAGCTTTTATATGCAGCTGTAGACAAATTTTGGTCAAGTATTTCACAGATTTTTCTTTTACTTTAAATTTAAAAAATACAAAAGATATATATATATATATATATATATATACGAATAAACAAAAAGCCATGAAATTAAAAGATGCTTGCTACTTGAAAGGAAAGCTTTGACAAACCTAGACAGTGCTTTGAAAAGCATATATTAAAAAATAAAATGATTACATCTTCTAAAGCACAGTGTTTGGGCACTGTCTTATTTGGCTGCAGTCTTTTTTTTTTTTTAATTGGAGAAAAATCACTTTATAACATTGTGTTGGTTTCTGCCATATAACAACATAAATCAGCCATAATATACACACATCACCTCTCTCTTGAGCCTGCCCCCTATTCCACCCATCTTGGTCATCACAGAGCAGCACACTGGACTCCCTGAGTTATATAGTAACTTCTCACTAGCTATCTACTTTACACATAGTAGTCTATATATGTTGATGCTATTTTCTCTGTTTGTCCCACTCTTTCCTTCCCAAACTGTGCCCACAATTCCTTTCTCTAAGTCTGTGTCTCCATCCCTTCCCTGCAAATAGGTTCATCAGTACCATTTTTCTAGATCCCATATATATGCATTAATATTCTATATTTGTTTTTCTCTTTCTGACTTACTTCACTCTATATAACAGGCTCTAGATTCATCCACCTCACAAATTGACAATTTCTTATTTTATTGCCAGAAAAGATGATCTCTAAATCAGTTATTATAAAAGTTGTATTCGGTGATATATAAGTAAAAAGTCACTGTGTTCAGTTGACTCAGTGTGTTTTTGCAGCTAGTTTTTCATGGAGTACTCACTGCTCAGAGATGAGTATTGTTCTATGGGTGCTTTATAAAGATTTATTTTTATGCAGGCAGTTAGTTACACCTGCCCTAAAAGTTTCTTTAGGTTAGGCTACAAAGTAAAAATACAGAAAGTAGTAGCTTTACTCCATGCCAGGAATAACCAGCTCAGAAAATATAATGGAGAAAAGTTCCCAATCTTAACAATAAAAATATATACAATAACTGAAGTAAACTAACAAAAAGTATAAAACTTGTATGACTAAAGCTTTGAGAATCTACTGAGAGCCATAAAGTAAGACTAAGAATGTATGAAAAACATATCATGTGTCTGGCTATAAAAACCCAGTCTCCCTAAAGTAAGCTATAAATTTAATATACTTTCAGTCAACTTCCCAAAAGGATATTTTTTTAATTGGTTATCTGGAAAAGATTGTGTAATAATAGCCTTGAAAATATTAAAAAGGTAATGACGGAAATATTGTCCTTATGCTTAAGTTATGTTAAAACAAAACTTTTGAGTGCTGATTCAGGTCCTCATGAACAGGAAAAAAAAAAAACAGACTACAAAATCCAAAAACAGACCCAGGCATGTATAAAAAGTGACTCTGTGGAAAAAGTAGAAGTTTAAAACAGTGAAGAAAAAAGTCTTACAAATGCTATTGGAATAAATGACTGTTTGGAAAAACAGTTTTAGATCTCTTCTCCATACCATAGATTTTAGCTCAGTGGTAAAGAATCTTCCTGCCAATGCAGGAGAGAGGGGTTCAGTCCCTGATCCAGGAAGATCCCACATGCCACAGAACAACTAAGTCCGTGCAGCACAACTGTTGAGCTTGTGTGTGCTTTAGAGTCCAGGAACAGCAACTACTGAGCCTACATGCTGCAACTGCTGAAGCACATACACCCACCCTAGAGCCTGTGCTCCACAACAACAGAAGCCACTGCAATGAAAAGCCCACACACCACAGCTAGAGAGGAGCCCTTACTCACTGTAACTAGAGGAAAGTCCACACAGCAATGAAGACCCAGCACAGCCAAAAATAAATAAATAAAATTATTTTCACACTTTCAATTTCAGTTCTTGTGACTGGTCTATTCATATTTTCTGTTTCCTCCAAGTTCGGTCTTAGAAGATTATACCTTTCTAAGAATGTGTCCATTTCTTCTAGGTTGTCCATTTTATTGGCATATAGTTGCTTGTAGTAGTCTCTTATGATCTTTTGTATTTCTATGGTGTCAGTTTTAAGTTCTCCTTTTTCATTTCTAATTTCATTGATTTGAACCCTCTCCCTTCTTTTCTTGATGAGTTTGGCTAAAGTTTTATCAATTTTGTTTCTCTGTTTCAGAAAACCAGCTTTTAGTTTCATTGAGCTTTTCTGTTTTTTTCTTTGTCTCTATTTCATTTATTTCTGCTCTGATCTTTATGATTTCTTTCCCTCCACTTTCGTTTTTGTTTGTTCTCCCTTCTCTCATTGCTTTAGGTGTAAAGCTAGGTTGTTTAGGTATTTTTTTATTTCCTCTTTGACATTTTCAGTGATCCATTGGATGTTTGCTGCTAAGTCGCTCAGTCGTGTCCGACTCTGTGCGACCCCATAGACGGCAGCCCACCAGGCTTGCCTGTCCCTGGGATTCTCCAGGCAAGAACACTGGAGTGGGTTGCCATTTCTTTCTCCAATGCATGAAAGTGAAGTCACTAAGTCGTGTCCGACTCCTAGCGACCCCATGGTCTGCAGCCTGCCAGGCTCCTCCATCCATGGGATTTTCCAGGCAAGAGTACTGGAGTGGGGTGTCATCGCCTTCTCCCATTGGATGTTTAGTAACATATTATTTAGCCTCCATGTGTTTGTGTTTTTTTACAGCTTTTTTTCCTTATCATTGATTTCTGATCTCATAGTGTTTACTTGGAAAAGATGCTGAATATGATTTCCATTTCCTTAAATTTTCCAGAGCTTGGTTGTGGCCCAGCGTGTGATCTGTCCTGGAGAATGTTTCATGTGCACTTGAGAGGAATGTGTATTCTGCTGCTTTCAGATGGAGTGTTCTATAGATATCAGTTAAGTCTATCTGGTACAATGTATAATTTAAGGCCTATGATTGCTTCTTGATTTTCTGTCCATTGGTGTAAGTGAGATGTTAAAGTCCTCCACTACTATTGTATTACTGTTGATTTCTCCTTTTATGGTTGTTAGCATTTGCCTTATATATTGAGATGCTTCTATGTTGGGTGCACATGTATTTACAGTTATTACATCTTATTGTTGGATTGATCCCTTAATCATTATGTATAATGTCCTTCTTTGTCTCATTTAATGGTCTTAAGAGGAGAGTGAAAAAGTTGGCTTAAAGCTCAACATTCAGAAAACGAAGATCATGGCATCTGGTGCCATCACTTCATGGGAAATAGATGGGGAAACAGTGGAAACAGTGTCAAACTTTATTTTGGGGGGCTCCAAAATCACTGCAGATGGTGATTGCAGCCATGAAATTAAAAGACGCTTACTCCTTGGAAGGAAAGTTATGACCAACATAGACAGCATATTTTAAAGCAGAGACATTACTTTGTCAACAAAGGTTCATCTAGTCAAGGCTATGGTTTTTCCAGTGGTCATGTATGGATGTGAGAGTTGGACTATAAAGAAAGCTGAACACCAAAGAATTGATGCTTTTGAACTGTGGTGTTGGAGAAGACTCTTGAGAGTCCCTTGGACTGCAAGGAGATCCAACCAGTCCATTCTAAAGGAGATCAGTTCTGGGTGTTCTTTGGAAGGACTGATGCTAAAGCTGAAACTCCAATACTTTGGCTACCTGATGCGAAGAGTTGACTCATTAGAAAAGACTCCGATGCTGGGAGGGGTTGGGGGCAGGAGGAGAAGGGGATGACCGAAAATGAGATGGCTGGATGGCATCACCGACTCTATGCACATGAGTCTGGGTGAACTCCAGGAGTTGGTGATGGACAAGAAGGCCTGGCATGCTGCAGTTCATGGGGTCACAGAGTCGTACACGACTGAGCGACTGAACTGAACTGAACTGAAAGTCTATTTTGTCTGATGAGTATTGCTACTCCAGCTTTCTTGTGGTTTCCATTTGCATGGAATACATTTTTCCATCCCCTTACTTTCAGACTTTGTGTGTCTCTAGATTAGAAGTTGGAGAAGGAAATGGCAACCCACTCCAATGTTCTTGCCTGGAGAATCCCAGGGATGGGGGAGCCTCGTGGCCTGCCGTCTATGGGGTCACACAGAGTCTGAAACGACCGACTGAAGCGACTTAGCAGTAGCAGCAGCAGCAGATTAGAAGTAGGACTCTTGTAGACAGCATGTATCCATTTGCCTTGTTTTTGTATCCATTCAGCCCATCTGTTTCTTTTTGTTTGGAGCACTTAATCTATTTACATTTAAGGTAATTATCAATATGTGTCTTCTTATTGCCATTTTGTTGATTGTTTCAAATTTGTTTTTGTAAGTCTTTTTTTCTTCCCTTACTCCTTTGCTCTTTTCTCTTATGACTTGATGAATATCTTTCATGTTATGTTTAGATTGCTTTTTCTTTTGTGTGTGTATATCTATTGTAGACTTTTGGTTTGCAGTTACCATGAGGTTTTGATATAGTAGTTTGTATATACACAAGATTGTTTTAAGTTGCTTGTCTCTTAATTTCAGATGCATTTCCAATATCCTACATTTGTACTTGACCTCTTCCCACAATTGCTGGTTTTGATATCATATATGTGTGTGAATGATTCCCTACCTTTACTGTATGTTTACCTTGCCAATGAGCTTTCCCACGTGTAGTTTTCTTGTTTCTAGATGTGGACTTGTCTCTTCCACCTAGAGAAGTTCTTCAACATTTGTTGTAAAGTTGGTTTGGTGGTGCTGATTCTCTTAGCTTTTGCTTGTCTGTAAAGCTTTTAATTTCTCCATTGAATCTGAATGAGAGCCTGACTGGATGGAGTATTCTTGGTTGTGGTTTTCTCCTTTTTACTACTTTAACTATATTGTGCCACTGCCTTCTGGCCTACAGTTTCTGCTGAATAATCAGCTGCTAACCTTATTGAGATCCTTTCTATGTTATTTGTTGATTGTCCCTTGTTTTTAATATTTTCACTTTGTCTATAATTCTTGTTAGTTTGATTAATATGTGCCTTGGAATGTTTCTCCTTGGGATTCTTTGTGCTTCCTGGATTTGAGTGAGTGATTTTATCCCCCATTTAGGGAAGTTTTTGACTATTACTGCTTCAAATATTTTTTCTGGCCTTTTTCTCCTTTCTCCTTCTGGGGCCTCTATAATGCAAATATTGGTATGTTTAATGTTGTCCCAGAAGTCCCTTAGACTGTCCTCATTTCTTTTCATTCTTTTTTCTTTATTTTGTTCTGTGGCAGTGATTTCCATCAATCTGTCTTTTCACTTATTCTTTCTTCAGCCTCATTTATTCTGTTATTGATTCTTTCTAGTGTGTTTTTAATTTCAGTTATTGTATTGTTCAACTCTGTTTTTCACATCTTCTAGCTGTTTGTTAAACATTTCTTGTATTGTCTTGTACTGTGCCTCCATCCTTTTTCTGAGGTTTTGGGTCATCTTTACTCTTGTTACTATGAATCTTAGTTGTTATTCTTGGGTTTTATCTTGTTCCTTCATCTGGAACATATTTCTCTTCTGTCTCATTTTGTCTAACTTTCTGTGTTTGTGGTCTCCATTTCTCAGGCTACAGATTTATAGCTCCTCTTGCTTCTGATGTCTGCCTCCTGGTGTGTGAGGTTTGTCCAGGGGCTTGTGTGGGCTTCCTGGTGGATGGAACTGATGTATGCACACTGGTGAGTGGAAGTGGGTCTGGTCCCTCTGGTGGACAGGACTATGTCAAGGGATGTGTTTAGAGGCAGCCAGGGGCTCAAGACAACTTTTGGCAGCTTGTCTGTGATGGGTCAGGCTGTTGCTTGGCCTGAGGTGTCCCAGTATTGGAGCCATCAGGCAGTTGGGTGGTGCCAGGTCTCAGTGCCAAAATGGTGACCTCCAGGAGCTCATGCAGATGAATATTCCATGGGGCCTCCACTACCAGTGTTCTTGTCCCACAGTGAGCTACAGCTGATGCTTGCCTCCACGGGAGACCCACCAAGACCCACAGGTAGGTCTGGCTCAGACTCCTATGGAGTCACTGCTTTGGTCTAGGTCCAGTATACATGAACCCTCCTCCAAGAGTGGAGTGTTTGTTTCATCCAGTCCTATGGAGCTCCTGTACCCAAGCCCTGCTGGCCTTCAAAGCCAAATACTCTGGGGATTCCTCCTCCTAACACCAGACCCTCAGCCTGGAAAGCCTGACATGAGGCTCAGAACTCTCATTCCTGTGGGAGAACCTCTGTGATATAATTATCTTCCAGTTTGTGGGTTGCCCACATGGCAGTTTTAAGATTTGATTATATTGTGAAAGTGCCCCTCCTACTGTTTCCTGGCTTCTTCTTTGTCTTTGGATGTAAAATATCTTTTTTGGTAGGTTCCAGTCATTTTTGTTGATGGTTGTTTATCTGTTGGTGGTGATTTTGGTGTTTTTGTGAGAAGAGGTGAACTCAGATTCTTTTATCCCACCATCTTGTCTTCAGTCCTAAGATGACTGAATCTTAGTGGATCCAGGTGACTGCCACCAGCACGAGTGCAAGCTAGCACATCCACATCATGGTCCTGTCCTAGTCTCTGGAGAGAGCTCTAACAGAAGGTGGGAACTTCACAGATCACCAGCCTTAGAGACATGTATATACCACATTTTTTATTCATATAAAATGTTATATATATTTCAGGTGTACAACATAATGATTTACAAATTTTAAAGGTTATATCCCATTTATAGTTATTGACTATATATTGTTGTTGCTTATTTATCGTATATATACTAGTTTGTACCTCTTAATCCCCTACTGCTATCCTGCCCCACTCCCTTCTCTCTCCCCACTGGTAACCACTCATTTTTTTCTCTGTATCTCAAGTCTATTTCTGTTTTGCTGTATTCATTAATTTTATTTTTTACATTTCACATATAATTGATATCATAATTTGTCTTTTCTGCTTGACTTATTTCACTTAGCATAATACTCTCCAAGTCCATCTGTGTTGTTGCATATGGCAAAATTTCCTTCTTTTTTATGGCTGAGTGGTAGTATTCCATTGTCTGTATGTGTGTGTGTATACACACACCACATCTTTATCCATTCATTTGTGATGGACAGGATGCTTCCATAACTTGCACACAATTATATAATCATATATTATAATCTCATAATGCTGCTGTGAACATTAGGGTGCCTGGATCTTTTTGAATTAGTGTTTTTGTGGATTAAGACCCAGGAATGAAATTGCTGGATCACATGGTAGTTCTATTTTTAGCTTTTGGTGACACCTCCATACTATTTTCTATAGTGGCTGCACCAATTGCATTCCGACAAATAGTGAGCAAGGGTTCGTTTTTTCCACATCTTTGCCAACATTTGTTACTTGTGTTCTTTTTGATAATAGCTGTTCTGACAGGTGTGAGGTGATATCGCATTGTATTTTTAATTGCATTTTTCTGATGATTAACAATGTTGAACATCTTTTCATGTGCCTATTGGCCATCTGTATGTCTTCTTTGAAAAACAAGTCTATTTGGGTCTCTTCTGCCTATTTTTTAATCAGATTGCTTAGGTTTTTTTGATGTTGAGTTGTATGAGCTGTTTACATATTTTGATTATTAATCTTTTATTGGCCATATCATTCGTAAATGTTTTCTCCCAATTAGTAGGTTGTTTTTCTATTTTGTGAACAGGTTCCTTTGCTGTGATCTCTCTTTTTTTCCTTGGTGTACCACAGTTTCTTTTTTTTTATATTGAAGTATGCCTGATTTACAACATTGTGTTCATTTCTGTTGTATAGCAAATTGATTCAGTTTTACATATATATATATATAAATGTTTTTCATAATCTTTTCCATAATCCTTTCCATTATGGTTTGTCACAGAATAATGAGTATAGTCCCCTGTACTATACAGTAAAACCTTGTTGTTTATCCATTCTGTATATACTGGTTTGCATCTGCTAACCCCAAATTCTCACTCCATCCTTGCCCCAACTCCTGTCACCCTTGGCAACCCAGATGAGATCATTTGTGCTATATTTTAGGTTCCACATATAAGTCATAGCATATGGTATTTGTCTTTGACTTTCTGACTTACTTCATTTAGCATGATCATCTCTAGGTCTGTCCATGTTGCTGGAGATGGCATTATTGCACTCTTTTTTATGGCTGAGTAGTAGTAGTCCATTTTGTGTGTGTGTGTGTGTATACATATATATACCACATCTTTTTATTAACTTTCTGTTTTCAAAAGCTTTTTTAAAAATTTTTCTGTCTTACTTCATTTAGTGTGATAATCTCCAGGTTCATCTAAGTGCTGCAAATGATGTTATTTTATTCTTTTTAATGACCAAGTAATATTCCATTGTATATATGTACTATATTTTCTTTATCCATTCATCTGTTGATGGACATTAGGACATTTAGGTTTCCATGTCCTCGCTACTGTAAACAGTGCTGCTATGAACATGGAGGTGCATGTATGTTTTTGAGTTAGTTAGTTTTGTCTGCCTATATGCCAGGAGTAGTATTGCTAGATCATATGGCAACTCTATTTTTAGTTTTTTAAGGAAGCTGCGTACTGTTTTCCATAGTGGCTGCACCAACTTACCGCCCACCAACAGTGTAGGAGAATTTCTATTTCTCCACCTCCCCTTCAGTATTTGCTATCAGTCTTTTTAATGATGGCTGTTCTGACTGGTGTGAGGTTGTATTTCATTGTAGTTTTTTTTTTTTCATTTCTCAAATAATCAGCAGTGTTCAGCCTCTTTACATGTGCCTGTTGTTTATCTGTGTATCTTCTTTGGAAAAATGTCTCTTTAGGTCTTCTTCCATTTTTTTATTGGGTTACTTGTTTCATTGTAGTTGTTGTTCTGTTGCATGAGCTCTTTGTATATTTTGGAAATTAAGCCCTTGTCAGTCACATTATTTGCAAATATTTTCTCCCAGCAAAGGGTTGTCTTTACATTTTGTTTGTGGTTTCCTTTGCTATGCAAAAGCTTGTAACTTTGATTAGATCCCATTTGTTTGTTTTTCCTTTTATTTCTGTTGCCTTGGGAGACTGACCTAAGAATATATTGGTAGAATTTATGTCAGAGAATGCTTTGCCAGTATTACCTTCTAGAAGTTTTATGGTGTCCTGTATTATATTTAAGTCTTTAAGCCATTTTGAGTTTATTTTTGTGTACAGTGTGAGGATGTGTTCTAACTTCATTGACTTACATGCAGCTGTCTAACTTCCCAAACACCACCTGCTGAAGAGATTGTCTTTTTCCCATTGTATATTCTTGTCCGTTTTGTCAAAGATTAATTGACCATAGGTGTGTAGGTTTATTTTTGGGCTCTTTAGTCTCTCCCTTTGATCTATATGTCTGGGTTTGTGCCGGTCTCCTCACTAATGTTTATTATTTTCTGTGCTGTTTTCAAAATGCCCATCCTTGTGGATGTGAAGTGGCATATCATTATGGTCTGGTTTGCATTTCTCTAATGACGTGGTTGTAGTTGTCGCTCAGCCGCTCGGTCCGATTCTTTGTGACCCCGTGGACTGCAGCACACTAGGCTTCCCTGTGCTGAATGTAGAGCATCCTTTTATGTGCTTGCTTCACAAATATGCTTACTTGTATTTCTTACTTGTGCATCCTTTTGATGACTCCTAATTTAATTCTGTCATGATCAGAGCACATACTTTGTTGAGTTTCAATATTTTTAAATTTATTGAAATTTATATTATGACCTAGCACAGGAGTCTGCAAACTAAGCACAACCTGCTTGTTTTTGTAAATAAAGTTTAGTGGAACACAGTCATGCCTGTTCATTCAAGTGCTGTCTACGGCTGCTTCTGAGAGGAGAAGCGCTGAGTAGCTGTTATAGAGACTATATAGGCAGCAAGCCTAGTATATTTACTGTGAGGTCCTTTAAGAAACTTTTTTGGCCAGCCACTGGCTTACCATAGTCTATGACTGCAAATTGTGCTTAAGAAGAATGTGTATTCTGCTCATTAGGTAGAGTGTTCTTTAAGTGCTAGTTAGGTCAAGTTGGTTGATAGTTTTATTTAACTCTTGTTATCTTTGATGAATTTTGGTCTAATTGTTCTACCTATTATTAAGCATGAGATATTAAAGTTTTCAACAATTATTGTTGAGTTGTTTTCCCCTTTAATTTTGTCCGTTTTTGCCTTGTATTTTGGGGATCAGTTGTTACATTGACCTATCTTACTGATGAATTGACTATTTTATTGTAAAACATCTTTGTCTCTGGTAAATTTTTTTGTCTTAAAGTATATTTTGTCTTATATTGACATAGCCACTCTATCTTTCTTATGCATATTTTTTACAAGATGTGGCTTTTTCCATCATCCTATGTCTTTGAATATAAAGTACAATTTTTGCTTTAAAAAAAAAAAAACATGTAGTTAGATCTTGTTTTATGGGTTTGGGGCTTTGGTTTTGCTTTTGCTTTTTTTTAATCCAGTCAGCCAATGGCTGCCTTTAATTGGAGTGGTTGATTCACATATATGTTATTCTTACTATGCTTGATTTATGTACCATTTGCTATTTGTTTTCTATATATTTCACCTCCTTTTTCCTGAATTTTTATATGAAATGGATATTTTTCATTTTAATTTGTTATTTGAATTTTGAAACATTTTTTCTTAACGGATTTTTTTAAGTAATTGTAGATTCATAGGCAGTTGTAAGAAGTAATACAGAGATCCCTTGTATACTTTGCCAAGTTTTCCACAATAGTAACAACTGTTCTTATTGTTGTTCAGTCACTAAGTTGTATCTGACTCTTTGCAACCCAGTGGACTACAGCACACCAGTCTTCCCTGTCCTTCACTCTTTCATGCAGTTTTCTCAAACTCATGTCCATTGAGTTGATGATGCCATCCAACCATCTCATTCTCTGTCATCCCCTTCTTCTCCTGCCCTCAATTGTCTCAGCATCAGGGTCTTTTCCAGTGAGTTGGCCCTTCACATCAGGTGGGCAAAGTATTGGAGCTTCAGCTTCACCATCAGTCTTTCCAATGAATATTCAGGGTTGATTTCTTTTAGGATTGACTGGTTTGGTCTCCTTGCTGTTCAAAGGACTCTCAAGAGTCTTCTCTAGCACCAAAGTTTGAAAGCACCAGTTCTTCAGTACTCAGCCTTCTTTATAGTCCCAATCTGACATCCACACATGACTACTGGAAAAACCCATAGCTTTGACTATACAGAACTTTGTCGACAAAGTGATGTCTCTGCTTTTTTAAATGCTGTCTATGTTTGTCATAGCTTTTCTTCCAAGGAGCAAGTGTCTTTTAATTTTATGACTGCAGTCACCATCCACAGTGATTTTTGACCCCAAGAAAATAAAATCTGCCATTCTTTGCATTTTTTTCCCCATCTATTCGCCATGAAGTAATGGGACTGGATGCCATGATCTTTGTTTTTTGAATGTTGAGTTTTAAGCCAGCTTTTTCACTCTCCTCTTTCACTTTCATCAAGAGGATCTTTAGTTCCTCTTCACTTTCTGCCATTAGAGTGGTATCATCTGCTTATCTGAAGTTGTTGTATTTTTCCTGGCAATCTTGATTCTAGCTTTTGAGTCTTCCAATCTGGCTTTTCACATGATGTACTCAGCATGCAAGTTAAATAAGCAGGGTGACAATATACAGCCTTGATGTCCTCCTTTCCTGATTTTGAACTAGTCTGTAGTTCTGTGTCTGGTTCTAATTGTTCTTATTTTCTTGAAGAGATCTCTAGTCTTTCCCAGTCTATTGTTTTCTTCTATTTCTTTGCCTTGTTCATTTAAAAAGGCCCTGCTGTTCTCTGAAACTCTGCATTCAGTTAGGTGTATCTTTCCCTTTCTCCCTTTGCTTTCATTTTTCTTCTTTCCTCGGCTATTTGTAAAGCCTCCCCAGACAACCATTTTGCCTTCTTGCATTTCTTTTTGTTTGGGATGGTTTTGGTTACTGCCCCCTGTACAGTGCTACGAACCTCTGTCCATAGTTCTTCACACACTCTGAAGAACTGATCTGGTCCCTTGAATCTGTTTGTCACCTCCACTGTATAAGGGTCATGATTTAGGTGGCACAGACAGTAAAGCATCTGTCTACAATGTGGGAGACCTGGGTTCGATCCCTGGGTCAGGAAGATCCGCTACAGAATGAAATGGCAATCCACTCCAATACTATTGCCTGGAAAATCCCATGGACAGAGGAGCCTGGTAGGCTTACAGTCCATGGGGTTGCAAAGAGTCGGACACGACTGAGCGACTTCACTTTCTTTTAAATGGCCTAGTGGTTTTCCCTACTTTCTTCAGTTTAAGCCTGAATTTTGCCATAAGGAGCTCACTATCTGAGCCACAGTATGCTCCAGGTCTTGTTTTTGCTGACTGTATAAAAAATTTTCCATCTTCAGCTGCAAAGGACATAATCAGTCTGATTTCACTGTTGACCATCTGGTGATGTCCATGTGTAGAGTTGTCTCTTGTGTTGTTGGAAAACGGTGTTTGCTATTACCAGTGCATTTACTTCACAAAATTCTGTTAGCCTTTGCTCTGCTTCATTTTGTACTCCAAGGCATCTCTTGACTTTTACATTACAATTCTCTGTGATTAAAAGGATATCTTTTTGTGTGTGTTAGTTCTAGAAGGTGTTGCAAGTCTTCATAGTCAACTTCAGCTTCTTTGGCATCAGTGATTGGGGCATAGACTTGGATTACTGTGAGGCTGGATGGTTTCCCTTGGAAATGAACCGAGATCATTGTCGTTTTTGAAGTTGCACCCAATTACTGCATTTCAGACTCTCTTGTTGACTATGTGACTATGTGTTTGTTAGTTATACATGTTTCCTATGAACAGATGTATAGGACAATAGATGCAGAGGGTTTTTTTCATGATTATATGGAATTAAACAGTGAAAATAATCAAAGAACAACAGTGTAAATGAAAGAAACTGTGTTTATCCACTTTCTTTATATTACCTCCTGGCTTAACGCAGGAACCCACCTAGGCTAGGCTGCAAGCTTGAATTTGTGTTCCCTTGGCCCCAGGAGACATGCCCATATCAGCAGATATCTCACCATAAAAGGGGCTTCACCATTCCAGTCTTGAGCACCTTAGAGTTCCTGCTTTGCCTTAGATTTTGACCGAGGCAAAATATGATGAGTGAATCAAGCTATACATTTCCTCTGCTGAAGACTTTAAAAAAATAATAGGTAGAAAATATTGCACTGAAGAAAGACTTAAAAATGGAAAGGCGCACCCATGTAAAGGACATCGTGAAATGTTCTTCCATGAAAATAATGTTGTTGTTGTTATTCAGCCACTAAGTTGTGTCCAACTTTTCATGGATTGCAGCATGCCAGGCTTCTCTATCCTCCACTGTCTCCTGGAGTTTGCTCAGAGTCACATCCATTGAGTCAGTGATGCTCTCTAACCATCTCATCTTCTGCCACCCCCTTCTCCTTTTGCCTTTAATCTTTCCCACCATCAGTCTTTTCCAATGAATCAGCTCTTTGCATCAGGGGGCCAAAGTATTGGAGTTTCAGCATCACTCCTTCCAATGAATATTCAAGGTTGACTGAACATTCATCAGTATTAGGATGACTGGTTTAGGACTGACTGGTTTGATCTCCTTGACAGTCCAAGGGACACCTAAATAGGATAACCAGGAATTTTGTTTTAGAAATAAATATCTAGGGCTTCCCTGCTGGTCCAGTGGTTAAGATTCTACCTGCCAGTGCAGGGCATGGGTGTTTGATATCTGTTCCAGGAAGATCCTACATGCCCTGGAGCACCTAAGCTCAGAGGCCACAATAACTGAGCCCGTGCTCTAGAGCCTGCAAGCCATAACTACGAAAGCCAACTTGCCTGAAGCCTGTGCTCTTTAATAAGAGAAACCACCACAATGAGAAGCTCACACAACTAGGGAAAGCCCATGCACAGCAACAAAGACCTACCACAGCCAAAAATTAAAATAAATAAATCTTTTTTTTAAAAAAGAACTACCTAAAAACTAACCATAAAATTGATACATTCAAAGATGAAGTTAGTGATCTTTAGGAGATACCAGTTGTGGATAATAGAATAACTAGGACAAACCAGGGATATAACATGAATTATTTTATAGAGTTGTTTGTTAAGAGTCTCTCACCTACTGAGAGACTAAAAGCTAAACACAAAAGAATGCATACTGTGTGATTTCATTTAAATATGAAATCCTAACATAAGGAAAATTAATCTGTAATGATGGAAATCAGATCAGTAGTTGGGAGTGGTGATTAATGGCAAAGGGGTACAGGGAACTCTCTGGGGATAAAGAAATGTTCTGCATCTTGATTAGAGTGGTGGCAACAAGGGCATATTCATTTGTGCAAATTCCTTGACCTATACACATAGGTGCATTTTTAATATGAATTCATATCTGTTTTTTTTTTAAGATTAACAAAGTCTAAAATAATTTTTCTTAGAAAGTTTTCCTTGAATGTCTTGTATTTATAAGAAATATATGGCCTTTAATGCTTTATAAACCATAAGTTAACGAATACAGCAATCTAATTACTAGTGTAATTAGAAAAGACCAATGTCTCTTCTTTTTCTGAGCATTTTTAAAACAAAAGTAGAGTACTGGCTACTGGGAGGATGCTGACTAGGGTCAGGAACTGGTCTAAGAAGAATGAGGCCACCAAACATACTTCAACAAAACACCTGCTGCAGCCCATCTAACTATGGTGTACTTTGTTAAGCTAAGGTCCTCAGTGGGGCCAAATGTCTATTCCTTTTGTATCTTGGTGAAAAAAAATCCCATTGCTGATTTAAAAAAAAAAAAAAACACCTCAGATATTTGTCTTTTTCTTTCTTTTTTAATAAACTTATTAGATAGTTTGAAATTTACACTGAGATTAGAGATTTCAGGGACTATGGAATTGCATAAAGGGGGAAAAGATTTTCATGTGAATGAAGTCAGAAGTGCCAAGTAAGATCCAACAGTGTACTACTATATGTTCTATTTCTTCTCTTCATTCCCACAAAGAGCAGTTACTAAGTAACTTTTACATTTGTAATAGCTAAATAGCAAAGAATACTTAGCTTATTATGAGGATCTTGAATAGTAGCTTTCTTTTTAAAGATTGACTTATTTTTTTAATATTCATATTCATGCCAAAAATATTATAATGAAAATATTATAAAATTAATATATCTAGACCAGATTAACATCTTGGAATAATACACCATCTACTTAGACTGTTGGGAAATAGATCAGTTGTAGCTAAGCAATTCCATTTACCAGAAGAAAGGGTAGGGATTCCTAAAATGTATTCTACATCAGTATATCCCCTGTCAACCCCCATTCCTCTGTGAGAATGGAGGACTCGTAAGAAACAGCCAGCCTCCAGGAGCACTGAGGCAGACATCTCTTCCTTCTGATGACAGTGCTACCTCTAATACTCCCTGTCTGTATCTCCATCCAGAATTCCCCCAGAGTTTGTTGGTGGTGCCACCTAGTACAAGGACCCCTACAGGGTGAGATTCTCACACCACTGGCTCACTCCCAGCTGGCCTATATGATGATTGCCTTTGGCCAGGATAGGTTTCCTGCCTCTGGTGGCTAGTTTGGCACAAGTTATATGCGTTGGCACAAGTTGGCAGTGTGTGCAGAGGAGGTCCTTGAGGAAGGAGCAATTGGTTTGGTAGAAACCTTTATAGAGATTGAAGGAGCAATTGGTTTGGTAGAAACCTTTATAGAGATTGAAGGAGCAATTGGTTTGGTAGAAACCTTTATAGAGATTTAATCTTTGCCAGGGCACCTTTTATGTTATCTACTATTTTTTTAAATGTCATCCCTTTCCCCTGCTGCTGCTGCTAAGTCACTTCAGTCGTGTCCGACTCTGTGTGACCCCATAGACAGCAGCCCACCAGGCTCCCCCATCCCGGGGATTCTCCAGGCAAGAACACTGGAGTGGGTTGCCATTTCCTTCTCCAATGCATGAAAGTGAAAAGTGAAAATGAAGTCGCCCAGTAGTGTCTGACTCTTCACGACCCCATGGACTGCAGCCCACCAGGCTCCTCTGTCCCTGGGATTTTCCAGGCAAGAGCACTGGAGTGGGGTTGCCATTTCCTTCTCCATCCCTCTCCCCTACCCCTTGCCAAAATGTACACACACACTCTTTTTTTTTTAACTTTTTATTTTGTATTGTGGTAGAGCCAATTAACAACATTGTGATAGATTCAGGTGAACAGTGAAGTGACTCAGCCATACATCTGCATGTATCCATTGTCTGCCAAACTGCCTTCTCATCCGGCAGCCACATAACATTGAGCAGAGTTGCATGTGCCATACAGTAGATCCTTGCTGGTTCGCCTTTTTAATTATAGCAGTAAGTACATGTCCATCCCAAACTCCTTAACTATCCTTACCCCCTTCTTTCCCACCAACCACTCTCCACCACCCCTGCCCTGGCAGTTCTAAGTTCATTGTCTAAGTGTGTGAGTCTCTTTCTGTTTTGTAAGAAAATTCATTTGTATCATTGTTTTAGTAAATCTTTACATATATCTTAACAGTGTTTTTGCTTTCACTAAGGCACTTCTCAGTCAGTCATCTGATAAAAATAACACATTTTTAACAGTAATAATCAACACTTATTGGCTGCTTTTTATTTGCCAAGTACAGAAAAGATCCTAGATGCATTATGTTAATGCATTTCTAGCACTTAAACTATCCTATTTTAAATAAGAATATATTTTGTAGCTATTTCTATTACTTAAAGATTTTAACTCTTTTGGTTCTCTGATTCTTTTGGCAACATTTTTTTTAATTGAGATATTATTGTGTATAACATTACATAGTCCCTGTGCTGTACAGTATATTCTTTTTAAAAAAAAACTTTTTATTTTGTATTGAGATATAAATGATTAACAAACAGTGTTGTGATAGTTTCTGGTGAACAGTATAGTTTCTGGTGAACAGTGAAAGGACTCAGCGATGCATATACATGTATCCGTTCTCCTCCAAACTCCCCTCCCATCCAGGCTGCCACATAACATTGAGCAGAGTTCTGTGTACTATAGAGTAGGTCCTTGTTGGTTATCCATTTTAAAATAGCAGTGTGTACAAGTCCATCCTAAACTCCTTATCCTTCCCCACCCTATCATTCCCCTTCCCCCACAACCATAAGTTTGTTCTCTAAGTCTGTGAGTCTCTGTTTTGGGGGGAGCGGTTATAATTTCATTTATTTTTGGCTGTGCTGGGCCTTCGTTGCTGCTCACTTTTCACCAGTTGCAGTGAGCAGTGGCTACTCTCTAGTTGTGGTGTACAGACTTCATAGTTGCAGCTCAGTAGTTGTGATTCCTGGGCTCTAGAGCGCAGGCTCAGTAGTTGCGGTGCCCTGGCTTAGTTGCTCCTTGCATGTGGGATCTTCCCAGACCAGGGATCAAACCTGCCACTCCTTTCTTGGCAGATCGATTCTTTGCCACTGAGCCACCAGAGAAACCCCTCTTTCTGTTTTTTAAGTAAGTTCATTTGTATCATTTCTTTTTAGATTCCACATATAAGGGATGTCATACAATACTTCTTCCCTGCCTGACTCATTCACTCATTATGACAATCTCTGGGTCCATCCATGTTGCTGCAAACAGCACAGTTTCATTCTTTTAATGGCTGAGCAGTATTACAGTGTATATATGTACCACATCTTCTTTATCCATTCTTCCGTCAGTGGACATTTAGGTTGCTTCCATGTGTTGGCTATTGTAAACAGCACACGCACACATACATGTTTTGTCCTTAGTATTTTGTCCTAACTCTTAGAGTTTTCAAATACTTCAGTATCTATCACTATTTTATCCTTTCAGGAATCCTTTGAAGCATTGTCCCAGTGAGGTATACAGATTGACCAAATATTGACATCTACCTAGTGACATTCTGGAAACAATATCCAGAGTTGCTGACTGCAAACCTGTCCCTTTTTCCACCTGTTTGCCTATTTTTTCTCTCAGTCTTCCCAACATGTGCATTTAATCTCGTATTTCCTAATGTGAGAATTATTTTACCAAGCAAAATTTGTCTACTGAGGGGTATTGCTAAAGGATTGAGGGATAGTCTTGACTGTAGCAGGAGTCAGATGAAGCCCTATTAGCAATGTGGAAGAGTTAAGTTTGCACAGCTGTAACTTTCTTAGAGCTGTACAATATGTGTGCTAGATATATTTGGTAAAGTACTCCTGAACTACTGCTTTCTCTTCCAAGAAGATTTGAGTATAACAAAAAGGAAATTATATATTTGAATAAAATCTGCAGAAAATGGCTGAATGTTCATAACTAAATATTACACATTACTTATGTCTGGAAGTTCTTAGGAATTTCCATGAGATGAAATAGTCCTTTGCAGCTATTGACTTCCTGGTATAAGGTATTAGAAGTTGGAAATTAAATTGATAATAACACTGAGGTTTCTGATACAACCAGTCAGTATCTCAACGTTGTCTATAATATAAATATACTCTTCCAGGAACCAACAAGGGACACTAAAGATTTGCAAACACATTTGTAATGTGCCTTCTATTAATAAAAGTAGAATCATTTTGTTTGATGGGGTTTTATTTTTTTTTGATTTTGGCAGTAGTTGTAATCCAGTTACCATTATGGGTCTTGATAATCAAGCATGGCAGTTGCTCTTTATTTTCTAGTGAATCAAAATGACAAGAAAAATTCTAACATGAAGGTATGATGAGCCACTTTATCACTATAGCTTATCACCTAAAGAAGGGGCCAACCTTCATTCATGGTATTTTAACTGTATAGTGATCAGTAAGTATTAAACTAATCAGCAGAAATATTCCCTTTTTAGTGCTTAAACAATATTTGCTGTTTTCTGATTATACAGACTAGAGCATATAGCGTGAGGGCACTGGCTTTGGAGCTGGAGAGTCCTTGACTCCCATACATACTTGGTCAATCATGGCTATGTGACCAAAACTCCTTATCTATAAAATAGGGGAGTTTTTTTTTTTCCACCACACCACACAGCTTGCAAGATCTTAGTTCCCTGACCAGGGATCAAACCTATGCCTCCTGCAATGGAAGCACAAAGTCCTTACCACTGGACCATCAGGGAGTTGCCCATAATCTGATTTAATAAAGTGTTTAAGAAAAAAAAAAGAAAATCAAAATGACTGGTAAGCCATTATTAACATTTTGATATGTTGGAGCTTCCAACACAAGATGGCAAAGTAGAAAGAGGCGCGCTCATCTCATCCTGCAAGAGCACCAAAATCACAACTAGCTGTTGAACAGCCACTGACAGGACACTGGAACCCACCAAAAAAGATACACCACATCCAGAGACAAAGAAAAAGCTGCAGTGAGATGGTAGGCGAAGCACAATCATGATAAAATCAAACCCCATACCCACCGGGTGGGTGCCCCCAAACTAGAGAACAATAATACCAAAGAAGTTCTCCCACTGTTGTAATGGTTCTAAACTCCCCCTCAGGCTTCCCAGCCTGGGGATCCAACACAGGAACTGGGAATCCCCAGGAAATCTGACCTTGAAGGCCAGTGGGATTTGATTATAGGACTTCCACAGAACTGAGGGGAACAGAGACTCCAGTCTTGGAGGGCACAAACAAAATCTTGCCCACACCAAGACCCAGAGGAAAGGAGCAGTGACCCCATAGGAGACAACCAAAACTACCTTCTAGTGTTGGAGTCTCCTGAGGAGGCATGGGTCAGCAGGGGCTCACCACAGGAACAGGGGCACCAGCAGCAGCAGGGCGGGAAGGTCCCCCTTGGTGTAAGCCTTCTTGGAGGTCACCATAAACCCTACCATAGAGCCTGTAGACCCAAGGGCTGAGTCACCTCAGCCAGACAACTACCAGGGAAGGAGTGCAGCCCCCCACCCATCAGCAGATAATTGGATTAAAGTTTTACTGAGCAAGACCCTGCCCACCAGAGCAAGACTCAGTTTTTCCTGCCTCCAGTCCCTCCCATCAGGAAACTTACACAAGTCTGTTAGCCTCCTCCATCAGAAAGCAGACAGAAGAAGCAAGAAGAACCACAGTCCCACAGTGGCTTAAACAAGCAGAAAGTTATATCCCAGAAGAAGGGACAAGATAAAACCCCAGAAAAATAATTAAATGAATTGGAGATAGGCAACTTCCAGAAAAAGAATTCAGAATAATGATAATGAAGATGATCCAGGATCTCAGACAAATAATGAAGAAGATGCAAGAAATGTTTACCAAAGACCTAGAAAAACTAAAGAACAGAGATGAATAATACAGTGAAAAGAATTAATAGCAGAATAGCTGAGGCAGAAGAACAGATAAGTGACCTGGAGGACAGAATGGTGGAAATCAGTGCTGAAGAACAGAATATAGAAAAAAGAATGAAAAGAAATGAAGACAGCCTAGGAGACCTCTGGGGCAACATTAAATGCCCCAACATTCACACTGTAGGGTCCCAGAAGGAGAAGAAAGAAAGGACCTGAGAAAATATTTGAAGAGATAATAGCTGAAAACTTCCCTAACATGGGAAAGGAAATTGTCAACCAAGTCCAGGCAGCACAGGGAGTCCAGGCAGGATAAACCCAAGGAGGAACACACCAAATCACATAGTACTCGAACTGACAAAAATTTAAAACAAAGATAAAATATTAAAAGCAACAAGAGAATTCCCATCAGGCTATCAGCTGATTTCTCAACTGAAACTCTATAAGCCAGAAAGGAATGGCATGATATATTTAAAGTGATGAAAGGGAAGAACCTATAACCAGGAATACTTTACCCAGAAAGACTCTCCTTCAGATTTGATGAAGAAATCAAAAGTTTTCCAGACAAGCCAAAGTTAAGAGAATCCAGTACCACCAAACCAGCTTTACAACAATGCTAAAGGAATTTCTCTAAGTAGGAAACACAAGAGAAGGAAAAGAGAAAATAAACCCCAAACAGTTAAGAAAATGGATCATATATATTGATAATTACCTTAAATATAAATGCACCAACCAAAAGACATAGACTGGCTGGGTGGATGAAAACATGTTCGTGTATGCACTTCCACTTACCACATCACTTTGCTTAACCCCCCAAATTGTATGTAATTATTTTATATTATGTTAATAATATTCCCATTATGGCTTGCAATTATAATTATCTTTTTTTTTCTGGATATTGATTGTGAAAACTAATAAACATCTTTTACTATTGTGATTATGTAACTATTATTCACTTAATACCATTGTATCATGATTGGTTAACAAAAAAATAACAGAACTCTATATCACCAAAATTACCATGTAATAGAAAAACCTGCAATCACTTTTTAAAATCCAGATGCATATCTGAATTATCTAGGAATTTTTTGAAAAATGCAAGTGCCGAAGTATTGCTTTTTTTTTTTCACCAGAGCTCTAGATATGTTTCTAATGATCAGCCATGTTTAAAAACAACTGAATTATATGATGATCTTTTACTTTTATCTAGTTTGTTTCACTTTTTCTATGTCATATTCAGTGCTCCCATTTCAGTTTATGTTTTTCAATTTCTCCATCTCTTTTTTTGTTGTTGTTCTTTCTCAAGCCTTTATCAAATATAGTATAAAAGTTTTTGCATATTATATGTATATATAATATGCATAATATATATATTTTAGAAAACTTATGAATTTTTGCCTAACTAAAAAATGTGTGACATTTTGATTCCACCTGTTTGACTTAGTATGAATAGAGTGCTAGATTTCTAATTTTTAAAAAAAGATATGCAACAAGCAACAGAGGTTCACTGTATAGCACAGGGAAGTATAGTCAATATCTTGTAATAACCTATAATGGAAAATAGTTTCAAAAATAATAATGTGTATATTCACCTTGCTGTACACTTGAAACACTGTAAGTCAACTATACTTCAATAAAATATAAATATTAAGAGAAAAACACAAGTTAAAAAAAACATTTTGCTATGTTGGCTTTAAGGCTTTTTCTGCCACACATGTCCACACCTATATATACATGTGTATTTACATATGTAATCCACCAAATTGGGATCATATTTTGTATACAATTTATATATTGCTTAATTTTTCCTGCATATGTTTATTAAAATTTAAAAGTTAATGAAAACAGCTTTTCATGACCAAATAATATTGTAACATATGACTCTATATAATTATTTAATCATTATCTTCTTGTGAGACATTAAGTTATTTCCAGTGTTTTAGCATTATAAATATTATTTCTTTAAAAGTTCAAGAGTTTTTAAAAATCTTTAAACTTTTTATTTCCCTTTCTACTTCTTTGAGGTGAACATTTTCATATTTATTGATTATTGCCTTTATTTCAGTGAAGTACCTGTGAATACCTTTTTGTAAAGCATTTTAGGTAGGATCACAAGCTTCTGGAATAGTGCCAGATACATAGTAAGTGCTAAATAAGTATTTGTGGTGTGATAAATGAATTAATAGCAAGGATATTAACCCTCATATATCATATTTGTTTTAAATGGGATCAAGCCTTATGAAAAAATTTTCCTCTATACATGTATTATACAAAATAAAGTGATCATGGTTCTTAGTCTTTATAACCTAATTTTTTTTCATTCCTTTGTTTCCCCACAGTTCATCCATGAGCTCGGATTTCCCACATTACAACTTCAGGATGCCTAATATTGGATTCCAGAACCTGCCACTCAACATATATATTGTGGTTTTTGGCACTGCTATATTTGTCTTCATCCTTAGTTTACTCTTCTGTTGCTACTTGATTAGGTAATCAATTTTCATTCTATGTTGCCCTAATATATGTTAAGCAGTCAATAATAAATCAGCTTTTGCCCTTAAAGTGTTTTAAACCTATGGTAATTAACAAATGTTCTAAAATTAAGGTGAGTCCATGATCCATTCATTCTCACAAATCCTCCACAACTAGCTCATTCTCTTTAATATTATATTTATAGATATAATATTTATAAATTTTTGTTAGTCACTAAGCCATGTCTGACTCTTTGCGACCCCCTGGACGGTAGCCTGCAAGGCTCCTCTGTTCATGGGCCTTCCCAGGCAAGAATACTGGATTGGGTTGCCATTTCTTTCTCCAAAGGATCTTCCCAACCCAGGGATTGAACCCTAATCTCCTGCTTGGCAGACAGATTCTTTACCACTTTGATACATTTTAGAAATCAATATTTATTAGATACTTACTGTGTGCCAGACCCTGTGCTGTGTGTGCACTGCAATTAAACAAGGTAACCTTATTATCTTTATTTTTCAGAAGTTAAATAATTTCCCTATAGTCACACACATAAAAAATTGGTTAGACTTGAGACCCAAACCTAGTTGTGTCTGACCTTAGAGCATGTGCTCTTAACCACTGAAAAAATAAAAATAAATCATATTTATCAGCTTCATTTGGCTTCATTTGGCTTCATCAGCTTCATCGCCAATCACATTGGCTTCATTTCCAAAATAACCATTTCAGAATTTCATAATCACACTCAAAGGACAGATTTGTACACTGAGGATATTCTAAAACTTTTCTATTAAAGTACAGTTGATTTACAATATTAAAATGTTTTTGAACCTGGATTTTTTTAATGAAGACAAGAACCTACTTTACTTTTCTTTTAGTAACAGATGGCAAGCTGTTAGGTTGGCCAAAAAGTTCATTCAGGTTTGCCCATAAGTTGCTACAGAAAAAAACAAACAAATTTTTTTGCCAACCCAATACTTAAGAAAAACAAAATATTCCCCATTCTTACCTCCTTTCGAGCTTCCCTGGTGGCTCAGATAGTAAAGAGTCTGCCTGCAATGCAGAAGACCCAGGTTTGATCCCTGGGTCAGGAAGATCCCCTAGGGAAGGGAATGGCTAAATAAGTCACAATTTATTATTACTAGAATGTTTCCTGGAAGAATGGCAAAAAGATATTTCTATTAAATGCATCTGCCATAGCAAATGCAAGATAAAATAGTGCAATCTAAAATATTAGTTAAGGCTTCCCTGGTGGCTCAGTGATATATAATCCAGCCTTGTCCAAGAAGATCCCACATACCATGGAGCAACTAAGCCCATGAGCCACAACTGTTGAGCCTGTGCTCTAGAGCCTGGGAATTGCAACTGCTGAAGCCTGCACACTCTAGAGCCCATGCTCCACAACAACAGAAGCCACTGCAGTGAGAAGCCCACACACTGCAATTTGAGAGTAGCCCCTGCTCACAACTAGAGAAAAGCCTGTGCAACAAAAACCCAGCACAGCCAAAAATAAATAAATAAAATTTTAAAAACAATAATAATAAAGAAGTTCAACAAACCACAGAAAAATGGGCTCTTGGCAGGGAGTGTTTTCTTGTAAAATGATTGACAATCCATGACTAAGAGCAAGTATTACACACATGCATGCATGCACGTATATACACAAAGAGAGAGAAATTAATTTCTGTAAAAAGAATTTTGCTACATGGCATATCTAAAATATTTGAAAACTTACATCCTCACAAACACCAACACACTGATGTTTGTAGAAAGAAGCTGTAACCATAATTACCAAAACTTAGAAGCAACCAAGATATTTTTCACTGAATGAATGAATTGTAGTGATCTAGATAATAGAATGTTATTCAGCTCTGAAAGTAAATGAGTTATATCTAGCATTGAAAAGACATAGAGGGATCTTGAACGCATATTTCTAAGTGAAAGAAGCCAACTTGAAAATGCTACATACTAGATGATTCTAACTATATGACATACTGAAAAAGGTAAAACTATGGAGACAGTAAAAAGATCAGTTGACGCCAGGAGCTAGGGGAGAGGGAGGGATGAACAGGTGGAGCACAAGAATGTGTAGATCAGTAAGACTATTTTATATGTTACTATAATGGTGGATTTCGTTTGCATGGTCTGGGACATCTTCATTTATTTATTTATTTTTGACCATGCCACGTAGTATGTGAGATCTTAGTTCCCCTACCAGGGATTGAACCTGAGCCCCTTGCATTAGAAGCACAGAGTCTTAACCACTGGACCACGGGAAAGTCCCTTAGGACATCTTCATTTTGTTATCCATAAGGAGTATTTCAGGCATATCCAGTAAAAGCATGTATGTTTTATTTATTTATTAAAATGTTTAAATTGGATATTGGATATAGTTGGTTAACAGTGTCATGTTAGTTTCAGGTGTACAGCACAGTGATTGTTATACATATATATGTATGCATGTAATTGCTATGACTTTGGTTATTTTGTTTTCCTGTGACAGAGTGAATCAGCTTTCTCTCTCTCTCTTTTTTTTTCTTATTCAGCTTATTCTGATTATTTCCATCATAATAAGAGTATGATTGGAGTAGTAAATAGCAACCCACTCCAGTATTCTTGTCTGGAAAATTCCACAGACAGAGGAGCCTGGTGGGCCACAGTCCATGGGATCACAGAGTTGCACACAACTGAGCACACCAAGAGTACGATGGAGGACTGATAGTGCTTTGAGGATAGTATTTGCAATCAGGCAAATGTTATGTTTAGCTTAAAACTAACAAGATTGGATCTTAATAGATTTGTAGTAGTGATCATACCCTGTTCCTTGATAAATTGAGTCATTGTTAACTGAGTAATTCTCATTTGGGAAGCATCTCAGACTTTGCTGAATAACCGTTTGGTGAAGTAGTCATTACAGTTTCTCAGTAGCATTCCTTCTTTTTCTTCCATCTCATGCATGGATGTCTAGTTCACTCCATTGAGTTTCCCTGGGGGCTCAGATGGTAAAGAATCCACCTGCAATGCCAGAGACCTGGGTTCAACCCGTGGGTTGGGAAGATCCCCTAGAGGAGGGCATGGCAACCCACTCCAGTATTCTTGCCTGGGGAATCCCCATGGACAGATGAGCCTGGCAGGCTATAGTCCATGGGGTTGTAAACAGTCAGACACAACTGAGTGACTAAGCACAGCATAGTGGTAGATACCTGTCATTGTGGTTTTTTTTTTTGTTAAAAAAAGGATCTGATTTCTCAACAGAAACAGTGAGGAAAAAAAATAAAAGCATTGATATTCATTTAAAAAGAAAAAAAGAGGCTCACTTTCCCCATTACCATTCAACATTGTACTAGAAGTTCTAGCCAGAAGATTTAGGCAAGACAAAGAAATAGAGGGTATTCAATTGGAAAGAAAGAAGTAAAACTATCTCTTTTTGAAGATGACCTGATTCTATATATAGACAATCCCATAGAATATATACACACACACACAAAAAAAAAAATCTAGGAGTAACAGACAAGCAAACTTTGAGAATATAGAAGTAACACCAGAAAAATCAGTTATATTTCTGTTCACCAGCAAGGGACAATCTGAAAAGGAAATAGATGAAACATTTACAGTAGCATCCAAAAGAATTAAAATCCTAGGAATAAGTTTAACCAAGGAGGTGAAAGACTTATACACTGAGAACTATAAAATATTGCAGAAATAAAGAAAACCTAAATTAATGGAAAGATTTCAGGAACTGGAAGACTTAATGTTATTAATATGGCAGTATTCCTCAAAGCAATCAACAGATTCAGTGCAAAGACTCAAAATTCTAATAACCTTTGATACCGAAATGGAGAAACTGATCCTGGAGGTCTTAATGACCTGGATAACCACAATCATGTGATCACTCACCTAGAGCCAGACATCCTGGAGTGTGAAGTTAAGGGGGCCTTAGGAAATTTGGGGGCTTCCCTGGTGGCTCAGAGGTTAAAGTGTCTGCCTGCAATGCGGGAGACCTGGGTTTGATCCCTGGGTCGGGAAGATGGCATCACCGACTTGATGGACATGAGTTTGAGTAGTTCCAGGAGTTGGCAATGGACAGGGAAGCCCAGTGTGCTGCAGTCCATGGGGTCGCAAAGAGTTGGACACGACTGAGTGACTGAACTGAAACTTGGTGACTGCTTTTGATTGAGGTTCCCAGGGATAATGACTGTATTACTGGTGTTATTTTACATTTAGTGTAGCATAGTACTATTATTATGCATATTTAACAGTGATTGTTCTATTAAAAATCTACTGTGGTGTCAGACATGAGGAAGACTTATTCTTACGTCTAACCTTAATTTTTTGTAAAACAGTTAAAACTAAGGAAGAATGTTACCTACTTAGGCTTTCAAAATGCATTATAAAAAATTTTTTTAAACATATTATATTCTCCTTAATTTTAGAAAATAAGGAAAAATAAGATTTTTCTTAACAGCAAGAAGACAGCTGAATTTAAAAATGAGTAAAAGGGATTGCCAGACAGCTGAATTTAAAAATGAGTAAAAGGGATTGCCCTGATGGTCCAGTGGTTAAGAATCCACCTTGCAATGCAAAGGACACCAGTTCAACCCCTGGTCCAAGAAGATCCCACATGCTGTGCTGCAGGGCAACTAAAACCCATGCACCACAAATACGGAGCCCAAACACCACGACTACTGAAACCTGTGTGGCCGAGAGCCCGTGCTCCCCAACAAGGGAAGCCACCACAGCTTCTCAGCCTAAATAAATGAATATTTTTTAAAAAAATAGGTCAAGGGCTTAAATAGCCATTTCTCTAAAGAAGATATATAGATGGTCAACAAGCACATGAAAAGATGTTCAACAGCATTGGTCATTAAGGAAATGTAAGTTAAAACCACAACAAAATTCACAACAGGTAGATGCTATAGTCAAAAATATGGAAAATGATAAGTGTTGATAAGGATATGGAGAAACAGGAACACTCATACATTGCTGGTGGGAATGTAAAATGGTATGGTCACTGTGAAAAAGAGTTCATCAACTCTTTGAAAGTTAAACATAGAATTACCATAAGACCCAGAAATTTCACTCCTAGGTATATACCCAAGACAAATGAAGAAGTATGTCCACAAGGAAGTTCGTATACTATGTTTATAGCATTATTCATGAGAGCCCAAAGGTGTAAACAACCCAAATGCTCATCAGCAGATAAATACGTAATCAAGTTGTGGCATATACATACAGTGAAATATTATTCAGCCATAAGAAAGTAGCAGTGTACTGATACTTGCTATAACTAGAAAGAGGCTTGAAAACATTATAGTAAATGAAAAGCCAGATACAGAAAGGTCATATGTTGTATGATTTATTTTATGTAATGTATTTATAATAGACAAATCCATAGAGACAGAAAGCAGGGAAGGTGGGATGGGGACCAACTACTTAATGAGTACCAGATATTTTTGATGAATAAATGTGGGTTTTTTTTAAAGATTTATTTATTTATTTTATTTTTTGGCTGTGATGGGTCTTTGTTGCTGCACTCAGGCTTTCTCTAGTTGTGGCAAGTCAGGGCTACTCTTCACTGCAGTGTGCTTCTCATTACAGTGGCTTTTCTTGTGGAGCATGGGCTCTAAACACACAAGCTTCAGTGGCTGCAGTGTGTGAGCTCAGTAGTTGCAGCTTTCTGGCTTAGTTCCTCCACAGCCTGACTCTTCCTGAACCAGGGATTGAACTGGTGTCCCTTGCATTGCAAAGCATATTCTTAACTACTGGACCACCAGGGAAGCCCAAAAAAGTTTTGAAATTAAAGTGAACTAGTTAAAAGACACTTACTCCTTGGAAGGAAAGTTATGACCAACATAGATAGCATATTCAAAAGCAGAGACATTACTTTGCCAACAAAGGTCCCTCTAGTCAAGGCTATGGTTTTTCCAGTGGTCATGTGTGGATGTGCGAGTTGGACTGTGAAGAAAGCTGAGCACCAAAGAATTGATGCTTTTGAACTGTGGTGTTGGAGAAGACTCTTGAGAGTCCCTTGGACTGCAAGGAGATCCAACCAGTCCATCCTAAAGGAGATCAGTCCTGGGTGTTCTTTGGAAAGAATGATGCTAAAGCTGAAACTCCAGTACTTTGGCCACCTCATGCGAAGAGTTGACTCATTGGAAAAGACTCCAATGCTGGGAGGGATTGGGGGCAGGAGGAGAAGGGGACGACAGAGGATGAGATGGCTGGATGGCATCACCGACTCGATGGACATGAGTTTGAGTGAACTCCAGGAGTTGGTGATGGACAGGGAGGCCTGGCGTGCTGCAATTCATGGGGTCGCAAAGAGTCAGACATGACTGAGTGACTGAACTGAACTGAACTGAGTGGTTTCACAATGTTGTGACTATACTAAGTACTACTGGATTATATACTTTAGGATGGTTAATTGTGTGTTATATGAATACAAGTAAAAGAAGGATAGTATTTTTAAATGAGTCAAGAAGAAATAGAAAGTATTAATAACTATGTATCTAATAAGAAAAGCATTCCCACAAAGAAACTGCAAGCCAGGTAGCTTCACCAGTGAATTTCTCCATTTAAGGAAAAAATACTACTCTTATATGACTTTTCCAGAGAACAGGAGTGGAAGAAATATTTCTTAACTCAAATAATGAGGCCAGATAATTTTGACTCCAAAGCCTGACAGGGACATTATAAGAATGAAAATTATAAACTAATCTCTCTCATGAACAAAATATTAGTAAATCAGATTCAAGGGTGTACAAACTGGTGGTACATCATAACCAAATGGAGTTTTGTTCAAGGAATGAAGGTTGTTTTAACATCTGAAAATCAATCAATACAGTGTACCACATTAACAGTAAAAAGGAAAGTATGATGGGAAAAAGCACTTGACAAAAATTAACATCTATTCATGATTTTTTTTATCTAAAACTAGGATACAGGGAACTTTGTTTATTTGAATAAAGATATCTACAAAAAATTTAAAGAAAACATTGTATTAATAGTTAACTATTGATAAGGACATTCACTGTCACCACTTTTATTTAATATTGTACTCAAGGTCCTAGCCAGTGCAGAGGGAAAAAAGTAAAATAAAGAATAAAGAACAAAATCTGTGAAGGTTAAACTGTTACTGCTTGCAGACAAAATAATTGTATATTTTAAAATCCAAAAACTTCTGCAGATAAGCTGTTTAGAATTAATAAGTGAACTTTGCAAGTCACTAGATACAGGATCAATGTACAAAAATTGAATTTTTTTCTATGTAGTAGCAACAAAGAATTAGAATTTAAAAAATTTTAAATACCATTTACAGTAAATCAAAAATTATCAAATACCTAGGAATAAATTTAGTGAAGGATATGTAAGTGTTATACATAGAAATGTGTACAGAGAAAGAAGACTTAATAAATAGAGTATGCTATATTCATAGGTTGGAAACTCAATCTTACAAAGATGTCAGTTCTTCTCCCCAGTTAATCTAAAAATTAAACACAATCACAGTCAAAATCCCAACAGGTTTTTTGTGGAAATTGATGAATTCATGAAATTTATATGAAAATGCAAAGGCCCAAAAATAACCAAAATAGTAAAGAACAAAGCTTGAGGACTTACACTGCCAGACTCCAAAATTTGTTACAAAGGTCCAGTACTGATTAAAGACAATCTCTTTAACAAGTGGTGCTGGGAAAACTGGTCAACCACTTGTAAAAGAATGAAACTAGATCACTTTCTAACACCATACACAAAAAATAAACTCAAAATGGATTAAAGATCTAAACCTAAGACCAGAAACTATAAAACTCCTAGAGGAGAACATAGGCAAAACACTCTCCAACATACATCACAACAGGATCCTCTATGATCCACCTCCCAGAATACTGGAAATAAAATCAAAAATAAACAAATGGGATCTAATTAAAATTAAAAGCTTCTGCACAACAAAGGAAACTATAAGCAAGGTGAAAAGACAGCCTTCGGAATGGGAGAAAATAATAGTAAATGAAGCAACTGACAACTAATCTCAAAAATATACAAGCAACTTATGCAGCTCAATTCCA
>NW_024070194.1:32050726-32068361 GCF_014754425.2 Oryx dammah | reverse complement strand
AACTAGTACAGCCACTATGGAGAACAGGGTGGAGACTCCTTAAAAAATTGCAAATAGAACTGTCTTATGACCTAGCAATCCCAGTGCTGGGCATACACACAGAGGAAACCAGAACTGAAAGAGACACGTGTACCCCAATGTTCATCACAGCACTGTTTATAATAGCCAGGACATGGAAGCAACCTAGATGTCCATCAGCAGATGAATGGATAAGAAAGCCGTGGTACATATACATGATGGAGTATTACTCAGCCATTAAAAAGAATACATTTGAATCAGTTCTAATGAGGTGGATGAAACTGGAGCCGATTATACAGAGTGAAGTAAGCCAGAAAGAAAAACACCAATACAGTATACTAACACATAGATATGGAATTTAGAAAGATGGTAATAATAACCCTGTATGCGAGACAGCAAAAGAGACACAGATGTATAGAATGGACTTTTGGACTCTGTGGGAGAGGGAGAGGGTGGGATGATTTGGGAGAATGGCATTGAAACATGTATACTATCATGTAAGAAACGAATCACCAGTCTGTGCTCAATACAGGATGCTTGGGGCTGGTGCACGGGGATGATTCAGAGAGATGATATGGGGTGGGAAGTGGGAGGGGGGTTCAGAATTGGGAACTCATCTACACCCGTGGTGGATCCATGTCAATGTATGGCAAAACCAATACAGTATTGTAAAGCAAAATAAAGTCCATGAGTCCATGCTGATATAAACAAATGAGGGAGAAAGGGCATCTTTTCCTTACAGAATAATCCCAGTTAATGTACAAGGAATTAGGAAACCATGAAACCACCACTAGGCAAACAATACAGAATTGTTGCAAGCAGGATGTATTGATGCTAAAATCAGTGGGCACAAGCTTGAGAAAAAATAAATTTTCATAATTTCAACATCTCTCCCACAACTGATACTGATATTTGCAACTGGTATCGATCAGTTACAAAGGGGAAAATAGTAACTTTACGATGGGGAGACCCACTAGACCCTGCCATAACCAAGTGATCATGTTTGATACATCAGAATCCTGAAAAACAAGGAAAAACTAAGGAACTGTCACAGATTAGTAAAAGCTAAAGAGATGTAACTAGAGGCAAGCTGGGATCCTGAATTGGATCACAAGATAGGAAAAAAATATTAGTGAAAAAACTGGTGAAATTCAAATAAAATCTGTTTGGTTAACACTGCTACTGCTTAGTCACTTCAGTCATGTCCAACTCTGTGCGACCCCATAGATGGCAGCCCACCAGGCTCCCCCGTCCCTGGGATTCTCCAGGCAAGACTGGAGTGGGTTGCCATTTCCTTCTCCAATGCACGAAAGTGAAAAGTGAAAGTGAAGTCGCCCAGTCATGTCCAACTCTTTGCGACCCCATGGACTGCAGCCTACCAGGCTCCTCTGCCCATGGGATTTTCCAGGCAAGAGTACTGGAGTGGGGTGCCATTGCCTTCTCCTTAGTTAATACTGTATGAATATTAATATCAAAATATCAGTGTTAATTTCCTGCTTTTGATCATTGTACTACGGTTGTGTAAGATGTGAATATTGGAAAACTAGGGAGAGAAGTATATGTGAACTCTGATATTTTTTGCAGCTTTCCTGTAAGTCCAAAATTTTTTTTTTTTAAACTGGCATGGTATTGACACAAGGTGCATTAGTTTCCCAGGGTTTCTGTAACAAAGAACCACAAGCTAGATGGCTTAAAACAATAGAAATGCATTAATCTCTTACAGTTCTAAAGGCTAGGAGTTCAAAATTAAGGTGTTGGCAGGGCCATGCTACCTCTGAAGGCTACCTGGGGAGGATCTTTCCTTGCCTCTCCCTAGTTCCTGGTGGTTATCAGCAATCCTTGATGTTTTTTGACTGGTAGGTGCATCACTTCTGTTTCTGCCTTTGTCTTCACCTGGCCTTCTTCCCTGTGCCTCTGTATGTCCTCTCATCTTCCTCTAAGAACAACAGTCATATTGGATTTGTGGTCCACCTTCATCGTAATATGACCTCATTTTAACTAATATAGTCTGCAAAAATTATATTTCCAGTTAAGGTTACATTCTGAAGTAGCAGTTTTATATTAATTTTGAGGGGGCTCTGTTCAATCTAGTACACAAGAATTGACAAATAAACCAATGGGACAGAACAGAAACTCTAGAAACAGAACCACATACTAGTCTGACTTAAACAGCAGATATATCATGGCAACACAGTGGGGAAGGATCTTTTCAATAAATGAGTCAAATGAAAATCTGCATCTGGGTAAAAAGAATCTTGACCTCTACCTCATGTCATACATACAAATTTCAGATGGATCATAAACCTAAATGTGTTAGGTAAAATAAATTATTTTCACAGTACACACAGGAGATTATCTTCATGATCTGGAGGTTGACAAAGATTTCCTTAACTGCACACAAAAAGAACTGATGTCATTGCAAAGAGTTTATAAACAGGGAAGAGTTGATGAACTGGTGCGTGGGTGCTCAGTCATTGTCCAACTCTTTGCAACCCCATGGACTGTAGCCTGCCAGGCTCCTCTGTCCATGGCATTATCCAGGCAAGAACACTGGAGTGGGTTGCTATTTCCTCCTCCAGGGGATCTTCCTGACTCAGGAATCGAACCTGAGTCTCCTCCATCAGCAGGCAGATTCTTTATCACTGACCCACCTGGGAAACCCAACTGGGCTTATTAAATTAAAAGCTGTTGTTCATCAAAAGATAACATTAAGAGAATGAAAAAAGCCACAGAGTAGGAGAAAATAATTGCAGTACCCAACAAAGGACTTGCATCTAAAATATTTAAAGAACTTCTACGAATCAATAAGGAAAAGACAGTCAACTCATTTTCTTAAATGGACAAAATACTTGAATAGGCATTTCATAAAAGAATATATCCAGGCAGCTCTCACCTTCTGAGTTGGCCCACACTCTGTCTGTGGAGTGTGTTTCTCTCTAAATAAACCCACTTCTTACCAATTAGTTTCTCTCACTAAAGTCTTTCTGCAATGAAACTTTAAAAGTCTCATTGTAATGAAGCAGAGCTTCATTACATCCAGAGACCAGGTGTGATCTTGAAACCAGGCAGGGCCCTATGGGGCTCCCAAGGATCGAGGCCTTTCTGTCTCCCATTTCTTTTTTTTTTTTTAATTTATTTATTTTTTGGTTGAAGGATAACTGCTTTACAGAATTTTGTTGTCTGTCAAACATCAACATGAATCAGCCATAGGTATACATATGTCCCCTCTCTGTCTCCCGTTTCTTGTAGGCAAGACTTCAGTCTCCCATGACCTTCCCTGAGTTCTAAAGGGTAGATTAAAACAGATGCTAATCAAAGGAGGAGCAGCAGCCAAGAAACCAGTGAGGCAAGATTAAAGGGACCAGAGAAGCCCATCAGGATTAGGAGACCCATCACCTGAGATGAGATTAAGTGAAAGTCTCTCATGTCTGACTCTGCAACCCCATGGACTATACTGTCCATAGAATTCTCCAGGCCAGAATACTGGAGTGGGTAGCTGTTCCCTTCTCCAGGGGATCTTCCCAACCCAGGGATAGAACCCAGGTCTCCCATGTTGCAGGTGGATTCTTTACCAGCTGAGCCACCAGGAAAGCCCAAGAATACTAGAGTGGGTAGCCTATCCCTTCTCCAGCAGATCTTCCCGACCCAGGAATCAAACCCAGGACTCCTGCATTGCAGGATTATTGAGATTACAGAAGTGCAAGCCCTGCTCACACCCTAATCTTGTTAGATACCACCTTTGAGCCCTTATAAAAACCCTCATCAAGTTCTCTGGGGTTGAGACACATAGTTTTTCAAGGCAGAAACCTGTCCTTTCTCCCTTTGCCTTACAAAACAATAAAGCTATCCTTTTCTGCTTCACTGCCCCACCTCAAAAAGAAGTATCCAATCAGGCAACAGGCATATGAAAGGGTCCTAAACATCATTTGGGAAATGCAAAATTAAAACCAAAATGAGAGGGTACTTCTCTGGCAGGCCAGTGGTTAGGACTTCACCTTCTAATGCAGGGGATGTGAGTTCAGTCCCGGTCAGCGAGCTAAGATCCCACATGCCTTGTAGCCAAAAAACCAAAACATAAAACAGAACCAGTATTCTAACAAATTCAATTAAGATTTTTTTCAAAAAGTCCACATCAGGGACTTTCCTGGCAGTCCAGTGGTTAAGACTCCCCGCTTCCACTGCAGGGGAATGCTGGTTCAATCCCTGGTCAGGGAACTAAGATCTCACATGCCGCATGGCCAAAATAATAATGATAATAATAATTTATATATATATATATATAAAGTTCACATCAAAAAAAAAAGAAAAAACCAAAATGAGATACCACCACTCACTCACCAGATTGGCCAAAAAGTTTTAAACTGACCTTACCAAGCTGTGGAACAACTAGAACTTTTACTACCTACCCATCGGAGTAAAATTTGTAAAGCACTTTGGAGCAGCAGTTCTCCTAGGTATACACTCAACGGAAATGAGTCTATGTGTCCACTAAAAGACATGCAGAAGAATTTGTATAGCAGCTTTATTTGTAATAGCCCCAAACTGAAAGTAACCTAAATATTTGTCAACAGTGAAATGGATAGTTTCATATTTATTCATAAAATGGAACACTATGTCAGTCAAAAATAACAATTACTGCAGCAACATGGATGCATTTCTCAAGCAATTGTTGACTGACAGAAGTCAACACAGAAGAGTATACACCAAATGATCCACTTATGTGAAGGTCAAAAACAATCATAGTTAATCTACAGTGATAAAAATTAGGAGTTTTACAGGTGAATGTTGATTGGGAAGAGCCATGTCAGGAATGCTGGAAATGTTCTATGTACTGATCTGGGTGATAAACTAGTGTGTATAATTATTTTTTTAATATGTGTATTCCTGAGTTTTGTTCATTATTAGATGTATATTATACTTCAATTTTTAATTAAGAAAAATGTGATATATTAAATATTATAAATAGAAAAAGAATTGAGCCTTCATTAAAATATTTTAGATTTTGTTTTAATGAGATTGTACTTGATCTTATATGTTTGGATAATGTTCTATAGTTCACTGGTCACTTTCTCATAACATAGTAGTGGGTATGTCATTTGAGTGTATTCTAGAATAAAGACTCTAGGTTTTAAACCATAAATGATACAAATTAATACCAAAAATAGGAAGTTTAAAATTTTTTTCAAAGTCTTATATGGAAATCTCAATATTGCATTGCTCATTTCTGTCTTTTAGGCTAAGACATCAAGCACACAAAGAATTTTATGCCTACAAACAGGTGAGAGAGATTTACTTAAGACTGGCTTTGATCTTGTTTTTCACCAAATAATGAGGGCTCAGATTTCCACACATATTTTGAACTGAGACTGGATTTGCTTGTGTTCATTTTAGCATTTTGCTTGTCAGTTTGCAGTACAATACACTTCACTTTAAGTATTCTTAAGTATTACTTGAAGTTACAGAGAGTTCAAATGATAAAATAATACAATTTAACAGGGAACTCTGGCAAACATTTTGCTAAAAGGAAATGTTGTAGCTTAAAATCCTAAAGTTACTATTATTCTAATGGAGTTCAGAAGTCCAGTAAATGAATTTTTTACCTTCCTCCTTGTTAAAAGACATACTAGTTCCTTGGAGGTAACCAGTTGTATTATACTGATCTCCTCTCCTCCCCTTTTAAATATTAATTCACATCATACCACTGAGAAGTCCAGATACTTCTGTCATTGTTGTTAATTCCTTGCCCTTAGTACTGTCCCTTTGCTGATTTGTTCTTTAAGGTAATAAATCTAGCTTTTCTTGAAGGCCCGTAAAATTTTTTTTTTCTTCCATGTGTCTTCCATTAATATTTTACCACTGACACCAAACAGTGGGCCTAGGTGTTCCTTAATTTTCCTTTGAAATTATTTTTGTGATTCTTAGTAGTTTGGGAGGGGGGAAGAAGGGAGGGCACAAACTTCAGTTTATTTGGGTCTTTAATCTTGCTGATACTGATGTTACAGAACCATGCCATCATTTTAGAATTACATATCTTTTTGTCCATCTTTTGTCTGTGTTGCTTTGAAATCTGAACTCATTGGTGAGTTCCTTAGATGTCCACACTGATATTCATAGGTAACCCCACTCTTCTCCATGGGTCCCATAGGATTCATTTACAGAGATAAATGTCTTAGTTTTCTAATGGAATGAATCTGTTTGTCTCAATTTTGTCTCAAATTGTTTTTTGAGAAACCTTTATACTGTTTTCCATAGTTAGTGGCTGCACCAACTTACATTCCCACCAACAGCATAGGAGAATTCCCTTTTTTTCCATACCCTCTCCAGCATTTGTTATTTGTAGATTTCTTAATGCTGGCCTTTCTGACTGGTGTGAGGTGGCACTCACTGTAGTTTTGATTTGCATTTCTCTGATAATTAGTAATGTTGAGCATCTTTTCACATGACTGTTGGCCATCTGTATGTCTTCTTTGGAGAAATGTCTATTTAGGTCTTCTGTCCATTTTTCAATTGGATTGTTTTTTATTACTGAGTTGTATGAGTTGTTTGTATATTTTGGAAATTAATCCCTTTTCAGTCACATCAGTTGTGACTGAAATGTCAGTTGTGACACATATTTTCTCCCAGTCTGTAGGTTATCTTTTCATTTTGTTTATGGTTTCCTTTGGGCTTCCCAGGTGACTCGGTGGTAAAGAATCTACCGACCAATGCAGGAGAGAAGGAGACATGGATTTGATCCCTGGGTTGGGAAGATGCCCTGGAGGAGGAAATGGCAACTCACTCCAGTGTTCTTAGGGTAGAATCCCATGGACAGAGGAACCTGTTGGGCTGCTGTCCATGGGGTGGCAAAGAGTTGGACACAATTGAGCACGCATGCATGCAGTCTCCATAAAGTTAGGTTAGGGACAACACCTGGATGAATTTCAAGCCCATTTATATAACTCTAGATAGAGCTAAAGTTTTCTGAGGATAGTGATGTGTAATAATAAGCAAAGCTTCAAAAATTAAGGTTGACCTTACCTTTCATTCTTTTACAAATTATCAGTCAGTCCCATGAGTCAAAACTGTGTTTTACCAAATCATGAGGCAAGCAATCTCGTTTACTTTCCCCCCATATTAGCAATTACTCCAGATTGGCATGTATTAATGTTATCTCCCAGAATTTAATCTGTTCTCAAAGAGATTTTAAAATTGCTTTTAAGAATATTTCACCATTGCTCAAGTTAAAAGAATATTGCTGAAATGTTCTGTCTCAAACTGTAAAAGAGATTCTCTCCAATACTGAATATGAGGTGATATGAGCTATATACACAAGAATATAAAAGAAAAATATTTGTGAGTAAAATGAGACATATTTTAAATTACAAATATAAACAGGCATAAAAGCATACATTTTTGTCTTACAGGTTATATTAAAAGAGAAAGTAAAAGAACTGAATTTGCATGAGGTAAGTTGCCTATAAGTGTTTTAATCTGTTCTTGAGTATATCTGGGGTCTTCCCAGGTGGCTCAGTGGTAAAGAATCCACCTGCTAATTCAGGACACATGGAAGACTCATGTTTGATCCCTAGGTCAGAAGAGCACCTGGAGTAGGAAATAGCAACCCACTCCAGTATTCTTACCTGGAAAATTCCATGGACTGAGGAGCCTAGTGGGCTACAGTCCATGGGGTTGCAAAGAGTCAGACACAACTGAGCACACACACCACCACTGAGTATATTCTAATAGAAATGGTATGCTGTGGTATGCTTAAACATCTTTATTTTCAGAAGCTGGAAAAAAATAGGCTTATTTTGATCAGCTTAATATAATATTTCAGGGTGAGGTCACATAAAATCCATTTTGTAAAGACTTACAAGAGAGTAAAATAACTCATTTTTAATGAGGTTGTTGCCAACATAAGATTTCATAGCAGCAGGGATGCTGCTTTCTGTCCATACTATGTGAGTAGGAGACAGATCTAAACAAGTTTTTCTACTCAAGGTGAATTTGCATTAATTTCACTCTTAAAAATGTTCCCAGAAGTTTTTTCTTACCAATGCCACAAAAAAGGCAGTGACTGCTTCATGACAGTGGGCATTTGGGGAGCTGAGACGGAAAGATGGAATGGGGAAGAACATACAAGGAGAGATAAGAACTCTTGCAGTTAACTAGTGATGAGCTTGTGGGGTTGGGATATTCACTATGTTGTTATGCTTTCTAAATTAAATGCAAAAGTGTGTGTGTGTCTTGCTGTACACCTTAAGACAAATAATCTATAATAATTCTTGTTTATTTTATTCCTGTGTTGCCTCTGATTATAAATGTTCAGAATTTTTATTTTTAAAGCCCTATCTCTTCCACCCTTACTGAGTTTTTTAATTGGTGTTTAAAGTAAGGACTTGAAAAGCTTCACATTATAATACTTATGTTTTATATAACCTAACTGGTGAAGCTACATTGCCAGTCTCTTCAAAGAGAGTTAATTTGTAAAAGTATTTGAATAATAATAAAAATAATGATTTATGTTATTGTTGAACACTTTGAAGTCATCTGCTGCTTTTTTGGGCTTCCCTGGTGGCTCAGACAGTAAAAAGGAATCTGCCTGCAATGCAAGAGACCTGGGTTCATTTCCTGGACCAAGCAGATCCCCTGGAGAAGGGCATGGCAACCCATTCCAGTGTTCTTGCCTGGAGAATCCCATGGACAGAGGAGCCTGGCAGGCTACAGTCCATGGAGTCTCAAAGAGTTGGACACAACTGAGCAACTCACACACACACTGCTTCTTTGCTCTTTCTGCATATATTTTATCAAAGAGTTGATATGGTACTCCATCCTCATTGCATAGTGGTGAGTATCCCCGCCTGTCATGCGGGGGACCAGGGTTCCCCATCCGGGAGGCAACACACCCTTTGGACTTCCCTGGTAGCTCAGCTGGTACGGAATCTGTACAGCATTTCAGACGTAATCACGGATTAAACTCAAGCATCAGTTACTATTTGACTTTAAAAATTTTCCCAAAACAGTAATAGAAAGTGATCCTCTTCTGTTTGGGGTCATTTTGATGACCATAATTGAAAAGATCAAATTCTAACACACATTAACAATATTGAATAACCATGTTTGTCAGGAATAGAAGTCTTCCTTATTGGTTTGACCCATTAGTTTAGAATCTTTATCCTGAATAAGTACATTGTGGTGTATCATTTTGTATCAGAATTGTTATCCCAGCTGCACCTATCAATTCCAGTTTCACTGTAACTAAGAAAACCCAACCTGGCTGTACAGCTGTTTTCAGAGGCTGATTATATATATTTTTCACAGTTCATTTGGTTCTTTTTGGATGCATTTCTTTGTGTTGAAACTATTTTTTGTCAAACTTCTTTGTGTTGTTTGAATCTGTGGATACAGACGAACTAAAGATACAAAGGAACCATGGATACTGAGGGCTGACTAGAAATTATACATGGATTTTTCAACTGCATGGAGGGTCAGCACCCATAGCCCCCTGCGTTATGTTCCAGGGTCAACTGTAATTTTAAAAGTTACTGAATACATAAAACATATCAGACATTGTAATAAACCATGGAGACACAAAGAAACATAACTAATCTCTGCTTTTAAGACATTACCCATCTATTACAGAAGACTATAAATGAGAGTCACACAAGAGTGTACAGAAGGGTGCCTTGTGTTATCTGAAGTAACAGTGAGAAGCTCTTGAGGGGTCCACTATTGCACAATTGCTTCTTCTTGGCCTTTGCTCCCCTAATGGATCCTTCCTGGGACCTGCAGACTCAAACACCACCCACTCCTCCAACTTCTTAGACCACTCTACAGCTACAATTATTTATATCACTTTTTGTTTACATTGTTCTACCAGTCTAGGAGTCGAGCAACACTCAACATGTGAAACTAAGGAGATGATGTGTACATATGAAAATTATGAGAATATATTGCCCTCCTGTAAAGAAAAAATACCTTCTTTTAAAACCCATAGTCTTCCTTGTTTATCTTTTCTTCCTCCATCTTTTAATAGAGACATAGATCCAGAGAAACAGATTTCTGAGAGAAAATAATAGGACAGTCATGTAAGTGGGATAATAAATTACATCTATTGGAATCTTGGCATCAAGAGAAACAGAAAGGTGCCCTGGAAGCTGTGACACACTGGGGCATGCAAGGTCTTGTGTTAAAGAAATTGTCAGCACTCAGCTCCAGGGAAATATAGGCCAGCTTTCGCCAGATCTGAGTTTTGTTTTAAGAAAAGCCCGAGAGCCTTGTCATTTGCATTAGTCTTTGATTTGTTCACCACAGTATCCCCAGCTCTGGTTATGGTGAGTGGTTGCTTTCTCTATTAAATCTTTTTTCACCTTTATCAAAAATCAAAGGGCCATATTTTTATGAGTCTATTTCTGTATTCTGTATTCTGTTCTATTGATTTTTGTGCCTGTTTCCCTTCACCAGTACCACAGTTTTGATTATTGTACCTTTATAGCAAGTCTTAAAATCAGGTGTATGATTCCGCCAACTTTTTTTTTCCCAAAACTGTTTTAGCTGGTCTAGTTCCTTTGCTCTTTCATGTAAATTGTAGTAGCAGCTTGTCTATAACTACACACACAGAGAGACACAAACATCTTGCTTTTTTATTATTATTTGCATTAAATATGTAAATCAGTTAGGGGAAATTGGCATCTTTACCATGTTGAGTCATCTAATCTGTAAACACATTGTGTCTATTTATATTTGAAATAGTGTTTTTATAAACAGCATATAGTTATTTTTTTAATCCACCCTGCCAATCTATCTTTTAATTGATGTGCTTAGACTATTTATGTTTAATGCAATTATTGCTATGTTTGGACCTAGGTCAACTCTTTTTTATCATCTGCTTTTCCCCCTCTTTTTTATTCCTTTGTTTCCCTTTCTTACCTTCTTTTGGGTCATTTAAACATTCATAAAATCATATTATGATTTTATCTTTTTGTATAATTTTGTAGTGGTTGCTTAGGGATTACAAAATAAATACCTAGAATCAAGTTTTTAGCACTTCAGTTGGAATGTAGAAACCTTCCCACCATATAGATCTTTACTTTTACCCCTATATATAGTAAGTATATAGCATCTATATACATTGAAAATCCCATCAGACAGTGTCGTATTTTTTACTTTCAACCATTAGATATATTTTAAAGAATTCTGGAGGGGAAAAACAGTTTGTTGTTCCAAGTTTCCTTCTTATATAATTTTCCTTCTATCTGATGAATCTGATTTAGCAATTCTTTTAGAGCAGATCTGCTGGCTATGAATTCTGTTACTTTGCTTTCAGCTGAGAATATCTTCATTTCACCTTTATCCGTAGGTTGACATTTCTTTTCCCTCAGCGCTTTTAAAATGCTGTGCCACTTCCTTCTGACCTCTGTGGTGTCTGATGAGAAAAACGTAGTCATTCAAATCACTGGTCTCCTGTCAGTAATGTGTCATTTTTCTCAGGCTGCTTTCAAGACTTTTTTCTTTGCCTTTTGTTTTCAACATTTTGATTATGATTTGTCTCAGCATGGATTTCTTTGGATTTTTCCTATTTGGAGTTTACTCAGCTTCATAAATATGTAGATTTGTCTTTCACCAAGCTTTTTAGCTATTATTTCTTTAAATATTTTTTCTGTATTGTACTCTTTCTATCCTGCCACTCTCCCAGAGAAGGCCTCATCCACCTTCTGGAGCCATGTGGGCCAATCAGAACCTTAGGCCTGTACCTACACATTACAATACAGTGATACAGACATTCATGTAGCTTCCAAATTTGAGCACGTTTGGGTCCATTCCCTTTTCTGTTAGGGTGATATTGTAGAAAGGAAAGGAGAATCTAGTTCCTGCATCTCAGCAGCTAGGATCCTAGCTGCACAAGGACCAGGAAAACTCCTGGGTCAGGCAGAGAGTGAATGAGGAGTCATGTAGCAAACATGCTATGGCCTTGCTCTACCCTAGTTTCCACAGGAAGAGACTCTAGGAAGGTAACCCCATGAAGTCGCCCCTTGTGTAAAATAAAGTTAAAAACATCTTTTCTGGACTTCCCTGATGGTCCAGTGGTTAAGAATCTGCCTGCCAGACGAGTTCTTTACCACTAGCACCACCTTTAATATCTATATACATATACATACACATATATATATAAAACTGAATCACTTTGCTGTATACCTGAAACACTGCAAATCAACTGTATTTCAATTTAAAAAATTAACATTAAAAAAAATGTTAGGGACTTCCGTGGTGTTCCAGTGGCTAAGACTCTATGCTCCCAAAGCAGAGGGTTCAGTCCCTCTTGAGGGAACCAGATCCTACAGGTCACAATTAAGACCTGGTACAGCCAAATAATAAAATAAATATTTTTTAATTAAAAAAAAAAAAAAGAATCTGCTGTCAATGCAGGGGACACAGTTTGATCCCTGGTCCAAGAAGATCCCACATGCCACAGGGCAACTCAGCCCATGCAGCACCACTACTGAGCCCAAGTGCGCAACTACTGAAGCCAGAGCGCCTAGAGCCCATGCTCTACAAGAGAAGCCACGGCAGTAAGTCTGCACACCACAGCTAGAGTTGCCCCCACTCACTGCAACTGGAGAAAGCCCCTGGGCAGCAACAAAGATCCAGCACAGCCAAAAATAAATGAAATAAATTTTTTTTTTTAAGAGTATCTTTTCCTTCTCACTTCCCCACAAGCCCACTCCTTTCCCTTTGGTCCAGTGAGGAGGTGACTCTGTTGCTACAAGTTTTGCCACATCCCTTTCTTATGTGGGAGGAGATTTTAAACCCACTCATCTTTCTGAGATTACTGATCAATCTTCTTATAAATCACATTACTGAAATTTATTTTTAAATTATAAATAATTAGAACCCAACTGAGGTTTGTCTCAAGTTTACATTGTAAAAAAAATGTTTAAAAAAAAAAAAAAAAAGCCCAAAGCATGTATAGGGAACTGACAGTATTCAGGACCCTAGAGACTGAGTGAGCAGAGTATAGTCCTTCCCTTCCCTCAGAGCACTGTTCCCACAGGGGAGAAAGTCATAAGCCAGTGAGGCTAGGACAGTAATGGGCTGAGCACACGGATACATGAAGGCCATGGAAGGGCCTGCCCACTGTACTTCAGTTCGGAACAAGAAAGTCAGATCTCTCCTGAGCAGAACAGCCATGTGTAGGTTGCTTTCATAGCTTTCAGATTCCAACATTAAATAACACCTCTGAATTGGGAATGCTGCCTTTGCAAATATATGATTATTCTTGTAACTATTCAAGGAAAAGTATAATAATTATTGTCCACTACCACCATCAAAGAATGATTGTCTATTTAAAAGAAAATCATTTTGGCTAAATTACATAAGCTGTGGGTCATTTTCATTGTACGACATTGTCTTCCCCATGTGACGCTCCATTCCCTAGCTCACATTTGAGGCAAATTTACAGATTGTGTCAGCCCCTTGGAAACTGTCAAACCCTTCCTTCTTGGGCATCTTAGGGATCATGTACTCTGTGAGCACTAGAAAATTAGTCTTCTGCCCAGTGTGCTGTGGCCCCCAAAAGCCATTTTCCCTTGACGTTTGTTTTATTTGAGTATAATGTCAATGTTAAAAAAATGTAATCATGTATTCCAGGTGGCAAGATTACCAAGATGTCTGTTTCTTCATATAGTTTATCTCAGGAGCAAGGGAACTCACACTATAAAAAATTAGGTTAGGAAAGGTAAGTGTTATTCCTTGTTTTGCTTTTATAGCAGTTGAGGTTTCAAAAAGTTGAGGAGAATGGACATATCCTCCAACTTCTGAGTGTGGAGAAAAAAAGGTGGCCCTTTATCTTTTTTAGTCTGGAGCCTTCACGTTATGATGCCCCTATTGTACCCACAAACTTGAAGCTTCTGCTGTTCCCCAAGCTGCAAAAATTACTCTGGAATGCCAGCTCCCTTTTATTCTCTGAAGAGCTGTCAGTTAACTTGCTATTGACTAGTGGATTTTTGCCAAAACTAATGCTTTTGGCTGGCCAAAAATCAGTTCTGTTGTCTCACTAACACTTTTCAGGTTATTACATTCAGTAGTTACACCTGACACACCTGTAAATTCTCCTGCAGCACCACGAGCTTCATTTTCACTTTCCATATCAGAATCAATCACTAAGGTCTTTTGTCATTTTCGTTGGCCTAATAAGAGAAGCAAAAAGCAAAGGAGAAAAGGAAAGATATAAGCATCTGAATGCAGAGTTCCAAAGAATAGCAAGAAGAGATAAGAAAGCCTTCCTCAGTGATCAATGCAAAGAAATAGAGGAAAAGAACAGAATGGGAAAGACTAGAGATCTCTTCAAGAAAATTAGAGATACCAAGGGAACATTTCATGCAAAGATGGGCTTAATAAAGGACAGAAATGGTATGGACCTAACAGAAGCAGAAGATATTAAGAAGAGATGGCAAGAATACACAGAACAACTGTTCAAAAAAGATCTTCACGAACAAGATCATCACAATGGTGTGATCACTCACCTAAAGCCAGACATCCTGGAATGTGAAGTCACGTGGGCCTTAGAAAGCATCACTATGAACAAAGCTAGTAGAGGTGATGGAATTCCAGTTGAGCTATTTCAAATCCTGAAAGATGATGCTGTGAAAATGCTGCACTCAATATGCCAGCAAATGTGGAAAACTTAGCAGTGCCCACAGGACTGGAAAAGGTCAGTTTTCATTCCAATCCCAAAGAAAGGCAATACCAAAGAATGCTCAAACTACTGCACAATTGCACTCATCTCACATGCTAGTAAAGTAATGCTTAAAATTCTCCAAGCCAGGCTTCAGCAATATGTGAACCGTGAACTTCCAGATGTTCAAGCTGGTTTTAGAAAAGGCAGAGGAACCAGAGATCAAATTGCCAACATCTGCTGGATCATGGAAAAAGCAAGAGAGTTCCAGAAAAACATCTATTTCTGCTTTATCGACTATGCCAAAGCCTTTGACTGTGTGGATCACAATAAACTGTGGAAAATTCTGAAAGAGATGGGAATACCAGACCACCTGACCTGTCTCTTGAGAAACCTCTATGCAGGTCAGGAAGCAACAGTTAGAACTGGACATGGAACAACAGACTGGTTCCAAATAGGAAAAGGAGTACGTCAAGGCTGTATATTGTCACCCTGCTTATTTAACTTCTATGCAGAGTACATCATGAGAAACGCTGGGCTGGAAGAAGCACAAGCTGGAACCAAGATTGCTGGGAGAAATATCAATAACCTCAGATATGCAGATGACACCACCCTTATGGCAGAAAGTGAAGAGGAACTAAAGAGCCTCTTGATGAAAGTGAAAAAGGACAGTGAAAAAGTTGGTTTAAAGCTCAACATTCAGAAAACTAAGATCATGGCATCTGGTCCCATCACTTCATGGGAAATAGATGGGGAAACAGTGTCAGACTTTATTTTGGGGGGCTCCAAAATCACTGCAGATGCTGATTGCAGCCATGAAATTAAAAGACGCTTCTCCTTGGAAGGAAAGTTATAAACAACCTAGATGGCATATTCAAAAGCAGACATTACTTTTCCAACAAAGTTCTGTCTAGTCAAGGCTATGGTTTTTCCTGTGGTCATGTATGGATGTGAGAGTTGGACTGTGAAGAAAGCTGAGTGCCAAAGGATTGATGCTTTTGAACTGTGGTGTTGGAGAAGATTCTTGAGAGTCCCTTGGACTGCAAGGAGATCCAACCAGTCCATCCTAAAGGAGATCAGTCCCGGGTGTTCTTTGGAAGGAATGATGCTAAAGCTGAAACTCCAGTACTTTGGCCACCTCATGCGAAGAGTTGACTCATTGGAAAAGACTCTGATGCTGGGAGGGATTGGGGGAAGGAGGAGAAGGGGACGACAGAGGATGAGATGGCTGGATGGCATCACCGAATTGATGGACATGAGTTTGGGTGAACTCCGGGAGTTGGTGATGGACAGGGAGGCCTGGCGTGCTGCAATTCATGGGGTCACAAAGAGTCGGACACGACTGAGTGACTGAACTGAACTATTCATATCTGAATTAGAAGTGTATTCTGAAAAATCATCTTCTGATACACTATTATTATGGTGCACAGACAACAGAGAAAGTATCTGCATAAAATTTACTGGAAAATTCTTACTCAAAATTTCACAATGTGTCATTTTTGAAAATTTTATGGTAATAAACTTGCATTTACAACATACACAAAGTTGGAAGAAAAACCCAACAGAGCAAAATGTGAATGATCATGACAATCATAAGTTGTATAATGAACCCTTGATCAATTTTAAACTCTAACAACTTCACATGGTAATGTTAATTGTATCACTCTCAAAAAATGTATTTATACATCTCCAGTCAATAATGTTCAGGTAACAAAAGATGAATTAATATATCTCTAGTCAATAATGTGTTAAGGACCTTTCTGCCTTTTATCATGTAAAACAAATGGACTCAAGTATCTATGCAATGACCAATCAGTAAACGTATGTCCTAGCCCAGTTTCTGACAGAGCTGATAGGATCTATTCTTTGACTTTGAAAAATGAAGAGTGATTTCCTGTCTCATTTTGTAAGGCCAGTGTCATCTTGATATCAGGACCAGTCAGTGATATCATAAAAAAGAAAAAACTCCAAATCAGTATCACTTATGAATATAGTTGTAAAAATCTTCAACAAACACCAGCAAACCAAAATCAGCAGCATATAAAAAGGATTATAATTTGTCCCAGGAATACAGAGTTGGTTCAACAAAGGAAAATCAGTCAATGTAATACACCCAATTGATAGAATAAAGGGGTAGGGAGAACACATGACCACCTGAACAGATGCAGAAAAAGCATTTGACAAAATTCAACATTCTTTTTTTTATGATTTCTTTTTTTTAATTTAAATTTTATTTTTTTACTTTACAATACTGTATTGGTTTTGCCATACATTGACATGAATCCACCACAGGTGTACATGAGTTCCCAACCCTGAACCCCACCTCCCACCTCCCACCCCATATCATCTCTCTGGATCATCCCAGTGCACCAGCCCCAAGCATCCTGTATCCTGTATCAAACCTAGACTAGCGATTCATTTCTTACATGATAGTATACATGTTTCAATGCCATTCTCCCAAATCATCCCACCCTCTCCCTCTCCCACAGAGTCCAAAAGTCTGTTCTATACATCTGTGTCTCTTTTGCTGTCTTGCATATAGGGTTATCATTACCATCTTTCTAAATTCCATATATATGTGTTAGTATACTGTATTGGTGTTTTTCTTTCTGGCTTACTTCACTCTGTATAATCGGCTCCAGTTTCATCCACCTCATTAGAACTGATTCAAATGTATTCTTTTTAATGGCTGAGTAATACTCCATCGTGTATATGTACCACGGCTTTCTTTTCCATTCATCTGCTGATGGACATCTAGGTTGCTTCCATGTCCTGGCTATTATAAACAGTGCTGTGATGAACATTGGGGTACACGTGTCTCTTTCAGTTCTGGTTTCCTCAGTGTGTATGCCCAGCACTGGGATTGCTGGGTCATAAGGCAGTTCTATTTGCAGTTTTTTAAGGAGTCTCCACCCTGTTCTCCATAGTGGCTGTACTAGTTTGCATTCCCACCAACAGTCTAAG
>NW_024070194.1:32048097-32050716 GCF_014754425.2 Oryx dammah | reverse complement strand
CAGTTGCTTCATTTGCTATTATTTTTCCCATTCCGAAGGCTGTCTTTTCACCTTGCTTATAGTTTCCTTTGTTGTGCAGAAGCTTTTAATTTTAATTAGATCCCACTTGCTTATTTTTGCTTTTATTTCCAGTATTCTGGGAGGTGGATCATAGAGGATAAAAATACTCAATAAACTAGGAGCAGAAGGGAGCCTCTGCAACTTGATCAAGGTTTCTATGAAAAACCCACAACTAACATCATACTTATTGAAAGACTGGAAGCTTTTCCTCCTAAGAGGAAATTAGACAAGGATGCCTACTCTAATCGCTTTTATTCAACATTATACTGGAGGAGTCAAGCCAGAGCAGTTGAGCAGGAAAAAGTAGTAAAAGGCATCCAGATAGGAAGGTAAGAAGTAACTCTGTATTTGTAGATATGATTTTGTAGCTACAGAAACCCCAAAAGAATCCACCTAAAATCAAGAGATAAATGAGTTCAGAAATTTTTCAGAATAAAGATCAATATACAAAATCAGCTTTGTAGTGGCAATGAACAATCTGAAAATGAAATTAAGAAAACTATTCCAATTATAATGGCACCAAAAATGGTAAGATTCCTGGGAATGAATTTGACAAAAGAAAGATGCTCAGACTTGTACACTGAAAATTATAAAACATCACTGAAAGACATTAAAGAAGACATAAATGAATGGAAAGACTTCCTGTATCCATGATTTGGAAGACCTACTGTTTTGGGTTTGTTTTTTTCTGCGCTGGATGTCTCTGCAGGTTTTCTCTAGCTGTGGCTACTCTCTGGTTACAGTACACAGGCATCTAATTGCAATGGATTCCCTTGTGGCAGAGCACAGGCTCTAGGGCGCTCAAATTGTGGTGCACAGGCTTAGTTGCCCTGTGGTATGTGGAGTCTTCTCAGACCAGGGATCGAACCTGTGTCCATTGGCAGGTAGATTCTTAACCACTGGACCACCAGGGAAGTCCTTACTATTGTTAAATACAGCAGTATTCCCCCAAAATATTTACAAAATCAGCACAACTCCTATCAAAATCACAGCTGCCCTTTTTTTGTAGAAATTAACAAGCAGAACTTAAAATTCACATGGAAATGTAACAGTCCCAAATGGCCAAATACAATCTCAAAAAGGAAGAGAACTGGAGGATTCACACTTCCCAATATCAGAACTTACCACAAACCTACAGTATTTAAGACAGTGTGATATAAGCAGATGGATAGACATAAAAATCAATGGAATAGAATTGAGAGTTCAGAAATAAACCAATACATTTATGGTCAATTGATTTTCAACAAAGGTGCCAAGACATTCAATAGGAAAAGAATAGTCTGTTCAACCAATGGTGCTGTAGATTGGTTCACGGTGGTGAAGCAGAAGGACATGTGCTCATCTCCTCCTGCAAAGAGCACCAGAATCACAACTGGCTGTTGAAGAACCATCTACAGGAGGATGCAGGAACCCACCAGAGATAGATACCCCATGTCCAAAGACAAAGGAGAAGCTGTAACAAGATGGTAAGGAGAGCTGCAGTCACCATAAAACCAAATCCCATCCTCATGGGGTGAGTGACTCACAAACTGGAGGACAGTAATACCAAAAAACTTCTCCTACTGTTATGAAGGTTCTGAGACCCATGTCAGGCTTCCCAGCCTGGGTATCTGGCAAAGGGACTAGGAATCCCCACAGAAACTGACTTTAAAGGCCAGTGGAATTTGACTACAGAACTTCCACAGAACTGAGGGAAATAGAGACTCTACTCTTGGAGGGTACAAACAAAATCTTGTGTGCGCCAAGACCCAGGGGAAAGGAACAGTCACCTCACAGAAGACTACCTGCTTAGTGCTGGAGGGTCTCCTGTGGGTTGGCCATGGCTCACTGCAGGGATGGGGCACTGGGAGCAGCAGTCCAAAGAGGTGCCCCTTGGCACATGAGCCCTCTTGGAGTTCACCATTAACCCTAGCTTATAGACTCCACGACTGGGTCACCTCAGTCCAAAAAACTGCCAGGGAGGAAGTACAGCCTCACCCATCAGCAGACAATCAGATTAAAGTTTTACTGAGCACAGCCCTGCCCACCAGAGTAAGACCCAGTTTTTCCCACCTCTAGTCCCTCCCATCAGGAAGCCTATACAAGCTTCTTAACCTCATCCACCAGAGGACAGACAGAATAAGCAAGAACTACAATCCCACAGCCACCAAAATGAAAACCACATCACAGAAAGTTAATCAAAATGAAAAGGCAGAGCTTATGTCCCAGATGAAGGGACAAGATAAAAGCCCAGAAAAACAACTAAATGAAATGGAGACAGGCAATCTTCTAGAAAAAGAATTCAGAATGATAGCTTAGATGATCCACAATCTCAGAAAAAGAATGGAAAAGATTCAAGAAATGTTTACCAAAGATCAACAAGAACTACAGAATAAACAGAGATGAACAATACACTGGAAGGATCGACAGAATAACTGAGCAGAAGAATGGATAAGTGACCTGGAAGACTGAATGGTGGAAATCGCTGCCACAAAGCAAGACATAGAGAAAAAAAATGAAGACAGCCTAAGAGACCTCTGGGACAACATTAAATGCACCAACGTTAGCATTATAGAAGTC